>NC_092805.1:140175983-140479013 GCF_040954645.1 Diabrotica undecimpunctata | reverse complement strand
TATTACAGCAGCAAGTTTATTCCGCAATGACACAGTTAAAGGATGGCAAAGCGGTAGGCCTTGATAATATACAAACAGAACTACTCGAACTAACAGACAACGAATCAAAAATACCAACAGAATACCTGACATATGAGTTTATTCCACTTCTAAAAAACCAGTAGCCAAAAAATGCAAAGATTACCGTACTATAAACCCCAGGAGTCATCTTCTAAAATTGTTCCTAAAGATAATTCATAAGAGAATCTACAAGCTACAAGAGTGATACAAGCTGTGTGAAAGTCAAATTTCGCCTAACCAGTTTGTGTTCAGAAATGCTGTTGGTACTAGCGAGGCTTTGTTCTTAGTACGTTTTATTCCAGAGAAGCAGACACGTCAACTGCGACGTATACGCATGTCTGGTTGATTACGAGAAAGCGTTTGATCGAGTACAGCACGTCAAGATAATGTAAATACTAAAAAAGCAGGAATTAAAATCTTTACTGGAGACAGATAGACAATCTCAGAGTTGAAGATAAACACTGATTATGTGAACATCATGCGTGGAGTGAGGCAAGGCTGTATTTTGTTTCCTCTAGTCTTCAATCAGTACTCTGAAAGTATACTTATCAAAGCTTTGCACAAAACTATAAAAGGTATTCTACTAAATGGTTACCGGCTAAACAACATCATATATGCAGATGACACCATAGTTGTTGCGAAAAACTTAGAAGACCTACAAGTTCTTATGAACAAAATCACGTATTACAGTTCAATAATATGGACTCAATATAAATCTTAAGAAGACAAAGCTTACGATAATTAGCAAGAAAAGGATAACAAAAGGTCAACTCTATGTAAACCAATCCCCTGTAGAAAGAGTGAAGCACTACAACTACCTCGGAATCATAATAAATGAAGAATGCACCAACAACCAGGAGATTAAGGCACGCATGGAAAAAGCTAGATCCACCTTCAATCGCATGGTGGCCTTCTTCAAGAGTCACAACCTCTCTCTTAATACAAAAGTAAGAATACTGCGATGCTACATCTTTTCTGCCCTTTTATATGGTGTTGAATCGTGGACCTTGAACTAAGATATGTGCAGAAAACTGTAAGCATTTGAAATGTGGCTATATCAGAGAATACTTAAGATCCCGTGGACTGACCGGGTCACAAATAAGGATGTCCTTGGAAGAATGAATAAGAACCGAGAGGTACTGACCACCATGAAATCTCGAAAGTTACAATTCTTTGGACATATGCGAAATGAAACCAGATATGCTCTCGTTCATATACAACATCTGTGCAGCTTTTTTGTATGATGGGGTAGTTTTGTATACAACTCTGCATAAAATCGTCGAATTTGTCGATCATATAAATTAGTTGGGCCATGGACAAAATACTTGTCTGATAATACAGCATTTGTAAAATTTCTTATTCTTTTCGATTAAATAAATATTAATTAATTATTAACTATAATTTTATAGCAAACCAACTGCTTAAAAATGAATAACCGCTTATGTGACGTTTTATATTTCAGATTAGATAAATGTTAAAAGTAGCTTAATATATAATTGATACAATATTGATACAATAGCTTACTAGCTTACTACTTATTAAAGAAATACAAAATACACGTTAAGATGTTTTATTTTTTTTTACATAAAAAATCTCTTATTTGAAAAATATCAGTAGCGTAACATATATTTTTTCTTTAAAACAATTAAAACTATTACCCGTATTAACGCCAATGATAAATATAAAATTCTTAATTGTATTTTAAAAAATGCGCAATAACTACATCCTAAAACTATTTAAATTTTATTTGCGTATCTAAACCGGTTTCAGAGCAATACATAAATCATCAGTTTAAAAAAAAAAATTTCAATACTCCATATTTCGGAAAACGAAGCAGATAGCAATCTATCATTATTTTTTATGTAGAGCCATTCCCGTACTTATTTACAGCACCGTGTATAACATTTCTTCTTGACTTTAATTTTATTGTGTTTTTTTTTTCTATTTTTCCTGTTTAATTTTATCCTAAAACCTTCGTACTCTTTAGGTGGGGTTTTCTCAGATTAGTTTAACCTTCGGTACATCTGTCTATGTTTTGCGATTATGTTAATCACTTGAAAACAACAAAAACTCTTTATCTAGCTAACTTGTTGGTATTACAAAACAGCAAACTTTGTAGAAGCCATCCATAAGGTCCAGCTTTAATTGGCGTGCACATATGTGCAGCAGAAACACCCATTAACCTAATTATGTAACCAACGTCGCTCCTTATTGGAAGCAGAAACTCAGTTTTGGAACCGAAGCGCGATATAATGTTGTTGGTAATGTGTAAAACTTCACCGCTAAATTGTGCTCTGTTCGTTAACGGAGTTCACTTCTTGCGATAGTATTTTCTAATAACCTTATGCAAACTTTCAGATATCAAATAGTTAACTATACCACGATACGTAAAGTACACGACTTAATTTAAGAGAATGTCAGTAGACTGACTAGATCCAAAACAATAGATTCTAGTAAAACTATTTTCTGTACTGAGCTGGAAAAATTATTTACTAGTTTTATTGGGAGATAACTACTAATATTAAATAATATTATTGTTAAAAATTTGTTTATTTTAACGTCTCACTTTGAGCATCTGAAATCACAAAAGAACGTTGTAAACTTATTTTTAATTAACCCATTTATGCCCAACGGGTCGTTAACGACCCAACTAACAAAAATATGTTAAAAGTAAATATGTCGAATTTACCAGTGGCCGTTTGTTTACAAGTTTTTTTTTGTTCTTGGCTTGGACAATTGTCATTCAGCCAGTCACAATAAGCATAAGCTTTTATTTTTATTTTTATATTTATATTTATATTTATTTAATTTAAATATGCATATAAATATTTAAAGAATTAGTGAAACATGATTAATATAATAATAATAATATAATTATTCCGTACTTAGCTAATGTACATACTATGTTAATAAATACGATATTATACCTTTATTATAATTCAGTTATTGACAGACGTGAAATACATAGTGTATACATCTTACAAATAAAAATATCTACCTACTATGTTAATAAATACAACTATGGTAATATATTTTTTTAATCACTACGTTAGGACATAAACCCGATTCAACACCTCGGAGGTTTAGATCCTCTTAGTGATTGTTTTACTATATTTTTATTTTTTGACGTGACAACGTCTTAAATTAGGTTGTGGCTCGGAGTCACTCATGAAAAAGTGTAACGTCCGCTCACGTCTGTTACGATGAGTCACCGAACGAGAGAGAGGCCCGCCGGACCGGCGAATGCCTTGCGTCTTTCTCTCTAAAATGTAAAGTAGAAGTGACACTTAGAAATTCCAAAACTGAAAAGGCAAATGGACCTGATGAGGTTCCTACTGAATTGCTAAAGCTCTTAAATGATGACTCAAGAGGTATAATATTGCACTTATTAAACACAATATACAAAACTGATATTATGCCTTAGGAGTGGTTGTTGTCAACATTCGTTACACTGCCAAAGAAATCCAATGCAAAAGAATATTCAGATTCTTTTGAAGCCATCTACTAAAGATATTTCTAAAAGTCATCCACAATCGAGTTTATCAAAAGTTGGATTCAGATATTAGTGATACACAGATGGGGTTCAGAAAGCGACTAGGTACTCGAGAAGCTCTCTTCGGTTTAAATGTACTTACACAAAGATGCCTAGACGTTAATCAGGATGAATGTTTTATCGATTTTGAAAAAGCGTTTGACAAAGTACGTCATGATCAGCTAAGAGACACTCTTGAAAGAAAGGACGTAGATAATAAAGATCTGCGAATAATTCTCAATCTATATTGAAATCAAAAAGCTAACATCAAAATAGAAAATGAGATATCACAAGCAATAGAAATACGTAGAGAAGTACGACAGGGATGCATTTTGTCACCGCTGCTATTTAATGTTTATAGTGAAAGCATCTGCCAGGAAACCCTTTTGCAAGCAAACGAAGGAATCGTAATCAATGGAAAAGTTGAAAATAATATTCGATACGGAGACCAAACTGTACTAGTCGCAAGAACAGTAGAAGAATTACAACGATTACTAACAAATTTAAATATTGCCTGCAACAATTATGGCATAAGTATCAATATAAAAAAAAAACAAATATATGGTCTTCAGTAAGAACATGGCACAACCAGCACATATTATTATAAACGGCATTTAAAATAAAAAAAAGTATCAAGTTACAAATACTTGGTAACTTCAATAAACGAAACTGGAGACCAAAACAATGAAATAAAAAGACATATCGAAATTGCCAGGGCCACCTTCTAAGACTGCCAGCAGATTAAGAATGCTAAGGGGCTACGTATTTAACACACTATTATACGGTGTAGAGGCCTGGACTCTCAAACAGAACAACATAAAAAATATTGAAGTTTCGAGATACGGTGCTACTGTCAAATGCTGAAGATAAGTTGAGTTGAAAGTAGGGATGGGAAAAACCTACCGGTTTTAACCGAAAACCGGTTTTTTTACTTCGCAATAACCGGTTTTATCGGTTGTTTTTTTGTCCTGGTTATAACCGGCTTTTATTTTTAAAGTAAAAACCGGTTATTATGTTTTTACGGTAATTAGGATTAGGTTAGGTATTATTTTGGATCTCAATCATAATTACTATTCTCAAGTAATTATTCCGAACAAAACCATAATTCAAATTTTATTTTATTTTATAAATACAGAAGCAAACTGAAAGTGCAAACTTGTAACCTATTGGATTAAAAAAACCGAAAACCGGTTTTGTCAAAAACCGCCATCCCTAGTTGAAAGAGTCACTAATTTTGAAGCAATGCGAAGGATAGGAAAAGACAAAGAAAACTCGAATATTTGGGTCACCTGATGGGAGGACATAAATATGCATTACTTCAAAATATAACGCAAGCAAAAATAGAAGGAAAACGGAATCCAGGCCGTAGAAGAATGTCATGGTTGCGTAATTTGAGAGATTGGTTTGGCTGTACCACTAAAAAACCCTTTAGGTCAGCTGTAAACAAGGTCAGGATAGCCTTGATTATTTTTAATCTCCGTAGAAGTGGCACAAGAAGAAGATGAAGAAGAAGTGTCGGTCGTTTTAATTAACTTCTTTTGGTTTTAATAACAGATATTCTTTTGCAAATTTTCGCTGCTTTTTCTTTAATTTTTAAATCACTTTTTGATTAAAGTGTAAGATTTTAACCACGTGGGATATACCATTTTGAAATTTACTATTGACTTAGGATCATAAGGAGGTTAACCTTAGTCAAAGTATCTTCTTTTTACCATCACAAAGACAATCATGGAGATACCTATTATGGCAAGCTCTTGTCAAAGTTAGTTCGGTTAATTCCTAAAACACCAGTGGTGACAAGACGATCACAAAAGGGAGATCAAAACATAATACAAAAATTAAACAAACATTTTATTGATGTTTGATTTATTAAATGGAAAAGACCTGCCTCTACGTTACATTAAGTTCTGTACAAAGTGGCTTAATGTCTTAGAGAAAAGAAAAAAAAATCCAAACAAAACACTTAACTTGTCCTGCTGTCTTTCTTAAATAGCTAGTGGATGAAAAGTTGCTAATAGTAAGTACAATATCAGGTCTTAGTAGCCAAACACATGATGGAATGCCCTGCATCGTTGGTTTCGTGTTATATTAGGTGGAATGAACCTGGTGAGCAACGAGTACTGCATTATACTTTGATATCCTGGTGAAATGGCAAAGCTAATATTTTGGTGGAATGGACCTGATGATGGACAAGTGTGCTCACGAAGCTTTGTAATCTAGCTTGGTAAAATGGTAAAGCTAATCCCAGTATATTTGTCTCAGTATACGAGACCCCAAGTTACAGTATAATAAAAAACATTTAGATCGAAAAGATCTTGTTGCTGGTTAGCTGAATGGTTGAATTCGAAAAGGGCCTGTTCTCTTTGGAAAGAAATATTTGTAAACATTCGAAATTTCTAGAAGTAGAGATATTGATAAGAAAATAATTAATGTATGTATATTAAAAATAAGATAACGTTATGAATAGACTTCGGCAAATATGCAAATAAAAATGTAGAAAATATGCGCATAAATATGCACGTGTTTACCCGAAAATACGCAAATATTTTACAAAATATGCATACAAATGATTAAAAAAATCGTAAAATAGTAACAATTTTATTTAAAAAAAAAGTGTACATAACTAAATATTTCCTACTATTCATTAAGATTTACATTTATTTTAAGTAACTACATCATTTTTAAGTATGAATAAACTTATTTAGAATTATGGTAACAATAAATGACCAAGTGGTGTTCAAAATTTTCTAACAAAAACTTGTGGCTTCTGTCTGAGTACATATATTTATATATGGAAAAACTTCGTTCAACATCAACTGATGTAACGGGAGCATTTTTCAAACTAACCAAAACATTTGGTTCTAAATTAATTGTTTCCGAAATATTTCCAGCTAGAACACTGACTACTTCAGAAAGAATATGGTAACCTTTATTTTTTCCATAGTAGCTTCAAATTTTTTTAAAATATCTTTTCCAATATTACCTCTAACGTTCCGACAACATGACGCAAATTCTTTTATTAATGCTGTACTTTCGAACAATGACAGTTTTGGTGATTCTAACTGAGTAATTGTTTTTTGAACAAAACTAAAATTTGATTTTATAAATGAAAGTTCTTGTTGAAGCAAGTTACTCTGAAAAGTTTGTTTAGAATCCAAAAGAGATTGGTAACTTTCATCTGTTAACGTATCAATTATGTTCCTTATTTTAACAAAATGATCTGCATAAAAATTAGCTGCTTCTAACCATGTTCCCCATCGCGTTAAAATAGGTTGTGGTGGAAGAGGAATGTTAGGTAGCATTTCTTTATAAAGTTGAATTCTTATAGGAGATTTAAGAAATACTTTTTTGACACTGGATATCATGGTATTTACAAGAGGAAACTTTTTTCGTATTTCCTCTGCAACTCTGTTTAATCCAAGCGCTACACAAGTAACATGTATTAAATCTGGGAAAAATATTTTTAAATTTTGTCCTGCTTTCACCATATAAGGAGCAGCATCCAATAAAATAAGCAGTAATTTATTAGAAGGAATAGTTGTCGGAAGAAAAAAAGTTGCTAATGTTTCTTGTATAAAACGCGAAATTGTTAAAGCATTTGTTTTCTCAAGTTGCTGGCATGAAATAAGATGAGATTTTGGTAAGGTATCTTCTTTAAGAACACCAATCAATAAATGAGCAATATACTTTCCTGAGGAATCAGTGGTTTCGTCTACAGATATGTAAAAATAATTATCTGCAATTTCTTCCTTAATATTAATTAACACCGACGAGTATAGCCCGTTCACATTATTTCTTCTTAGAGACCGATCACTTGGAACATTAAGTTTGCAATATTTTTTTAGAAACGAACTAAAATTTACATTTGCTAATTTTGAAAGCGGTATGTTTGCAGACACTAATGCGCAACACAAGTCTTCATTAAAAGTTTTTTCCTCATCTAATTTTTCTGAAGTAGATTGGAAACATTTAGCCATTGAAGTTTGATGTTTTCCTCCTATTTTTCCTTTTTTTGCAATGTGTGAAGCAGTTCTCACATGTTGGTCTATCTGAAATTTCTTCTCACATGCTATCTATAAATAAAAATAAAAACCTTTATTTTAACCCAACCTTTAAAATATAAAAATATACAAGGTGTTTTTGGTTAATCAAATAACTGGTTTGGAAAAAAAAACACTCGCTTAGTGTTTTAAATGCAGTATTAATCCACAAATTAGTTTTTGTTACTAACCATTAGTACATCATATAACTTATTTTAAAATTCAACAAAAGTTTGTTTTTTTAGTTAATTCAATTACAATAAAAATAATTGTGTTTTAGAATAGCTGACTTCATAAAAAAAAGTAAAGGTGAAAAATTTTTCTAAATACACACCATTGTATTGTACCATGGACAATTTTTTCTCACTAAAGGAAGCTATTTTTCATTTAAAAACAACCTACGAGTACTAAATTTCAAGTAAATACGTTTATTGGTTTTAAAGTTATTGTTGTTATTAACTAAAAGAATTTAATTTTTTTTAATTTTAACACCCTGTATCTCGAAAAGTAAATAAGTTTGACCCCTCATTAACTATATCGTTTTGTTCAATTTTTCGAGAAGTATCTACAGTCAAACGTTGTAAGTGTCATTTGGAAACACCCTGTATGTATGAAATAATAGATATTTAATAGAAAATATTAGATACTTACAATTTTGCCACAGACTGAACAGTAGATTTTTCCCATATCCATAGACAGCTCTTTATAAGGTTTAATCCAAGTTGAAGCACTGGTTGTTTTAGGCATTATAAAATCACAATCTTCCTTTTTGTTACGCACAACGAGTGTTTACGCTTTGAATATCAAAACAAAAATGATTTACAAATCTGAGCATCAAATTAGAAATGTTTAGGTACCTAATTCAATAAACTGGGAGATTTTGGAAAATCCCTAAATTAGGAACAAAACTATTAGCCGTTTACCTGCTGTTAAGATACAATAAATTGTATATAAATTTGGGGATTAGATCATAAAATGCAAATGAGCGAACCCTTAGCGATTATCCAATAACTGAATGCCTCAGTGACCGAGACTTTCTAAGAATGTTGAGGGCTACTTAAATTGATCTTCTTTGAAATTTGAAATGTTTTGTACCTGTAGAGATTACGTACTTAGATCATTTCTTGATTAAAATGACTACAAAATTTTATACAAGAATTGAAATAAATTGGTATGTTTAAAAATTTTCAAATACAGTATAAAAATCTGAACTTTTATGCACTTTATGCAAACTTTTATACAAATATGCCAAAATATGAAATATTTGCATAAAATATGCACAATATGCAAAATATGCAATATGCATATTTGCCGAAGTCTAGTTATGAATAATGATGTTTCTTTATGATTAACAAAACATCGTCTATTAATTTTTTTGGTTTAATCTTTAATTATTAATTTAATGTTTAATCAGAAACTGATTAAACAAAAAACATATACCATGCGAAAAAGATATGGTTAAAAACAAAGTGGTGACTTTACATCTCAAGTAACAATTTTCAAAATTTATTAACAGTGAAATAGCCTACCTTCTTTAGATAAAGTCGTCGTTGTTTTGTTGTCATATCACTGTGACGTAAATGCTGTTAAGTTGATGTTATCACAATTGAAAGGTAATAAACCTAAAAATATAAAAATATAGAAAATGAGTTATGATTGTTATCCGATGAATGGTTTATTGACAATCATTACTCCATAACTTGAATACTAAATATATAAATTTACAGAATCTACTGGCAACTTAAAATTATATTAATATTTTTAGCGTATATAAATAAATACACTCGCGATTATAAAATCCGGGTCATCTTGAAAATTTCAAGTTTCTTAAATATTTTTGCCTCTGGTGCAGTAATAACCTTTTTTTGGCTAATGTATTTTTTATTTGTCATCAATGTTTGTTTTGAAAGAAAAAAAATGATTTTTTATTGTTTTTATTGAAAAAAACAGAAAACAAATCAAATTGTTGATAAAACAGACATACGAAAAAAAAAATGGAAAATACAGAACGTGGTAAAAAATCAGTGAAATTTCAATGAGCAATATCGTGTATTGCCTCCCCTTGCTCTAATAACCTCTTGCAGACGACGGGGCATACTCTCAATTTTTCTCCGGATTACATGTTGTGGTATGTTATTCCACTCTCTCACTAACAGATCCTTAAGCTCCTGTGCGTTGTTAGGAGGAGGTGTATGGGTTTGAATACGTTTTTTCAAATCATCCCAGAGATGTTCGATGGGATTCAGGTCCGGAGACCAGGGCCAGGGTACCCTCGTAATTCCAACTTCGTCCAAGTATTACATACTGATCCTGGCATCGTGCGGTCGCACGTCGTCCTGCATAAAAACGGCGTTTTCTCCAAGCCCTGCCATGTTCTTATGGAATGTTCTTTCGGAATGTTCTTCCGGAATCTCCGTAATGTACCTTTGTGCAGTTAGGTACCCATTTTCGATGAAGGGTAATTCTGTGTGGAAGTCGGAAGATATATCTTCCCAAGCCATGACCGAGCCTCCACCAAATGGCATTCTTGGAGCAATGCAAGCTTGTGAAAATCGTTCACCGGTTCTCCTCCAAACTCTTACTCGTCCATCGGATCCAGTTAGGCAGAAACGGGATTCATCTGAGAATAACACTTTGCTACAATCGTTAATTCCCCAATGCGCGTATTGTCGAGCAAAAGCTAGTCGTGCAACTCGAGGCACCCGGCGGAGTGGCGGTCCTCTAGCCATTACCTAAGAAGATAGTCAAGAAGAACGAAGTCTTCTTCTGACTGTTGCGACACTAAAATTGCGATTTCGTACTTCCTCTAGACGATTTTGATGCATAACCGCAGTTGAGGTCCGGTTTCGTAAAGCCTGAAACACAAGGAAACGGTCATCTAGTGCCTTGGTCGTTCTTCTTCGTCCAGAGCCAGGTCGCCTGGTTAGCAAACTTGCCTCCTGGAAGCGTTGAAGCACTCGTTGAACCGTAGAAAGGCTTACGCCAACAGTTCTTGCGACTTGCCGTTGAGTGTGACCGTCTTCCACAAGTGCAACAATTTGTGCCGTTTCAACAACAGTCATCAGTCAACAGTCAACAAAGGCATTTTTGTCAAAAAATAAACACTAATAATGGCACTAATAAACACTAATGGTGGCAATAATAAACGTTTGTCCGTTGCATTTGAACAGAAAGTCGAAGTACAAACGAGACATTTAAAACAAGCGGAGTTACAGGTAGCGTTCATTTTGGGAAGTGTGCACTTTACCGCGAAATCGGCACTATTGGAATTCTTTGTTGCAAAGGAAACCGCAACAATTCTCAGAAACATCCATTTGTTTGTATTTGCGTTATTATTATTTACGATAAAGCTCGTTAAAAATGAAATATCGGTGATTTTCAAGGTGACCCGGATTTTATGATGTATAGTGTATTTGCTTTCGCTGACTTGTCCTGAATTTATAAAAAAATTTCAGTAAAAAATCAGATTACTGGGTACAAGTACAAAAAAGTATCAATTTTTTTTGCTACTATAAAATTCAACATCGAAATCAAACGAAAGTCACATTTATCCAAAAGACCTGAAATTACACGATAAAATGTTTAATCTATGACCATAACGAGATTACCTTCAAAATGATAATAAAATTCTACCTTAGTTTTAGGTCATAATTAAATTTTTATTGAGCCATTAACTGACCATTTCATAGGATGGAAGTTATGATTATTTTATTTTAGGAACTATTTTAACAGAATAATAGGTTATTACCGTACGCTGTCATTATTTTTGGTTATATTTTAGACTTTATATTCTAAAATTGTTATTAGCTTAAAGATAATCCCATTGACATACCAAGTAATTATAGTTAACTATAGAAATTTAGTTTTGCCTTTAGTAGAGATTTCTAGAACTGAAGTAAAAATTACACCTCTTTATTATTCGGATGCTCAAAGGCAAAGGTGCTTAACCTTAATTTTTTTTACTGGATGTACAAAAAGTGGTGTATAGTATATATGCAAAATTATTAATATAATTTCAGTGTGTGAGGCCGGTATTACATAGGGCTGGTTCAAATAAATAAGTATAAGGAGTAAGGGGTTATACAGATAATAGCAAATCAAGTTTAAGTCTTACCAATACTAATGCTGCACACACATTCGCGGTATTTACAAGCTTTCACTTGCGGCTTTCACTAGAGCACATTTGCTTCTGTATACGATTGACAAGAGGATTAACGGTATTTCTCGCATAACTATAAGCGAGAGAGAGAATGTCTGTTGCTAGCGGTAGTCAACAGTAGAGAGAATACGTCTTTTGCTAGCAATAGTCAACAGACAAGAGAGAGTTTTTTCGTTTGCTATCTTAGAACTGTCTGTATTTTGAATGAAGTGGGGTTGAAGTGGGAGTAGGAAGTATTACCACGGGTTGGACTAGGATAATAATTTTAAACTTGAGGTAGAGAATGATGAAAATTAATACAGTGAAAAATAAAATGGTTTCGCATGTGAAAAATTGAACACTGGATTAGCTTTAATACGTCCTTATAATTTGTGTAAAACTCGTGTGAAGAATCGGCCTAATCTTAATTTTTGTTGTTATGGTGACTATCTATAAACTGGTTTTCGCACTAACAAAATATTATAGAACGCTTGTGGCAAAACTGCATAACCAATAAAAATATGATAAATGTAAATATGAGCAGTGACGCATCGAAGCCTTTTGAATCCAGTTTCAGCGATTTAGATAGCGATTATAATCCAGGTTAAAATAATAATAAAGATAATTATCAAAAGTATTGTTATGTTTTTATTAATCTAACTTATTGTTTTTATTTATTCTTAAAGGTTCTATTTATAACACTTACAAATTTATTAAAGTCTTTATTACTAATTTTTCTTACACTAATAATTATGTAATTTATTATAATACGTGCGTTACATTTTAAAACGCGGCGCGATCTTCAAAAAAATAACTGTCCTCTTTCCAAAAAAATTCCTCTTTAAATATAAAATAAAGTTATTCTCAAAGTTTCATTGACTTTTCGGAACTTCTCCGATCGTCGTGGAGCCAAACAGGACTTTTAGCGAAGGGACTAGAAATTTCTGCCGGCTGGTAAACAGGTCTTTCAACTGAGCGCCGATATAACTAGAATAGAAAAGAATTAGTCATAACATATTTACAGTTTTATAGGCCATGATATTTATCGTAACAGTATAAAAGTCCTAATACTGAAATAAAATGACTTGATACTTCAGAAGAGCGTAAACAGGGTGCAAAAGTTGAATTGAAATTACATAAAAAAAGCAATAGCAGTTAAAAAAACAAAAAGCAAAATATAATTAAAGCAAAAGCATTACAGCAAAAAATATCAGTTGTAGTCTTTGATCTCTAGGAAACGCTTCCTACTCCTGATTTAAGTATAGGTGTAATTTATTATACGAGACAACTGTGGACATGGAAAGATTAAGTATTGAAATTCTGGGAATAAGCAATGTACAATGGCCAGGGTCTGGAAAACAACGGACTAGAAACGGAGCTATATAATTATAGTAGATATTTTGATAGAACCCCAAGATATTCTGTTACCATATACAAAACATTAATAAGGCCAGTGTTAACATACGGGTGTGAAACGTGGCCACTTACACAGAACGACCAAAAATTGCTTAAACGTTTCGAGATAAAAATTCTAAGAAAAATATATGGAGGAATCCAAGAACAGGGTTTGTGGCTTAGGCGCTACAACTTTGAGTTATATAGAAGTTTTGAGGAACCTGACGTTGTAAAATATATTAAATTAGCACGCCTTTGATAGGGACCGAAGGGGACCAGTTTTTTTGGGGAATTTTTGACCAAAGGGGACCAGTGGGAAAACGAACCAGAGGAAGACCAAAACTTAGTTATCAAGATAGCATAGAGGATGATCTAAAATCCATCGGAGTTAAAGCATAGAGAAGAGTTGCCAGAGACAGGGGCGAATGGAAGATTGTTCTGAAGAAGGCTTTGGCTCATAACGAGCTGTAATGCCACTGATGATGATGATGATTCTGATAGAACAAACCGATATGGTGTGGCCATAATGGTAAGCAAGGAAATAGATAAATCCGTACTTGCTTTCACCCCTTTTTTAAATCGCATTATAATGTTACAAATTAACACCAATATGGGGAAAATTAATGTTATTTAAGTATATGGAGTATATGTTATTTAAGTATACTTCAATGCCAAAGTGAGCGGAGGAAGTGTGGAGAGTTGTGTTGGAATGTATGGATTGGGAGAGCGAAATGAGTATAGTAAAAGACTCATTCAGATGTGCCAAATAGAAGAACTGGTAGTTATGAATACAATGTTTAAATTACCAAATCGCCGGCTCTACATGTGGAAAGCTCCTGAAGACAACAAAGATAGAATTATAAGAAATTAGATAGATTATATCGTGATACGGAACAGATACAAGAACTCTATTACAGTAGTGAAGACTTAACCTGGAGCAGGTGTAAACTCGGACCACAACCCAGTAGTAGCAAATATGAATGTAAGATTGAGAAAAATATTAATGAAAAGATCTAAACCACAAATATGCATTGATAAACTAAGAGAACCAAATACATACCAAGAAACTCGAAAAAAAATAAATCAGAGTACCCAAGAAATAAAACAACAAAATAAGAACACTACAGATATTGAAACAAATGAAAGAATATAAAGAACACAATAGAGACTATGGGACGGAAAACATTAACATTTACAAAAGCTGCCAAAAAAGAATGGATGACACAAGAAATTCTTGAAAAAATGGACGAAAGAAGAATACATCAAAACAAAAATAAAATTAAATATCAAGAAATTATTAAACAAATAAAACAGAAAATAAAACAAGATAAGGAAAGATAGATGTCCATTAAATAACAAGAAATTGAGGAATGTGAGGCAAGGTATGACACTTTCAACACCCATAAGAAGGTTAAAGAAATGATGAATGTGTTGCTTGTATAAGTCCATTTTAAATAGGTAAAAAAAATAAAATTAGACTTACTTACAATCAATTTTATTTTACTACCAAAATGACCGGTTTCGCTTTCTACACTTTGCAACACATCTTCAGGTCAAACGGTACAAAGTAAATTAAACGATGCCGGTATAAGAATTTTTTATATCTAAAAATTGACACATTCTTGGTAGTAAGTTGTTTCGAATAAAGAAAAAAATGTAATATCTAAAGGCTGGAGACGGTAGGAGGTGTGCGGTGGCAGTGAAAGAAAATTTATTTCGGTGTCGCGATAAAAATTGTAGGAAGCCAGACTTGAATGCGTTGTGTGGTCATTTAGCACTAAAAGAAATAAATGGTCTTTAGAAACATTAACATGCCGCTGAAAATATTTCAACTGTTCCAAAAAAAGTTGTTTTATTATCCATCCTGATTTGCAACATCTATTTATTGCCCTATTAGGACCGTTTTTGTTCAAATCTTCTTTCATCCGATTTCTTCTATAACTAAACATAGATGGAATATATTGACATGTGGCACTAAAAGCGCATACTAGCGTCGTGGTTTGTCCTCGTTCACCACTGGTAATTGCACCAACTTGTTTCTGACCTTTGACAGCAACAATTTTACAACAAATATGAACATTACTGATATCCGTCTCATCAACATTAAAAATTTGATGACATTCAAATTTGTAACAATTACATAGAGTTGCCAAGTTTTTGTAAAATATCTTTAGTTCTTTACGATTAAAAGCAGTAATTCTACTTAAACTTGTTGCTTCTGGTTTGCGCAAACTGAGTTCTAGATGACGGTGCATAAATGAATAAGACCAGTCTTTTCCACACATTTTAGTTGCCATTTTAAATGGATGTTTAATTTTGTTTTGCTCTGCACATTCAAAAACCATTTGACCTATGGTACGGAACGTAAGGCCAAAAAACGCCTTCGACAGTTCTAAAATCCTAGATACAAATTCAGATTTCTCTTTCTTGGTAAAGACAGCTTTTCGTTCTAGTGTAATTCTTTTGGCCTCAAAACGACCTCTTCATCAGTCTTGCAATGTTACATAAGGGATGTGGTATAACTTGAATGCTCCTCTTTTCGAAAGTATTTTGTCAGCTACATCGCTGAGGGCTCTTTCCATCGCCTGTTCACCCCATGAGGACAGTGTTGTTTTCCTGTGATTTCGTGGCATCTGAAATAAATAACATCAACTCAGACCTATCACAATTAGGGTAATATCGATCAAGTTGGGGTAAAATCGACCAGTATTGTCGATTTTATCCAAAAGTGTGCTCATTGTTAACATGAACTTTTTTAGAAAACCCTTAACCTGAAATTATATAATTTTTTGATATCTATATTCTAAAAAATATGTTTTCATACATTGTGAATACTTAAATGTTGACTTCAGCTAATAAAGGAGCCCTTAGCTTAAAATACGATTGTAAAATCTTATAAAAATCTTTCACAAAACACAAATTTACTAGACATTGAGTGCCTATTGGCGTATGAAAAACGACTAAGTGGCCAGTGCACCACTTGTTGTTGATGCTGCGACGTCAATTAGATGAATTTGAGAAAGATCAATATTACCCTGCGGTCGATATTCCCCCACCCTTTTCCTATGGGAATATTGGCCAAATGCACACAATAGTGAATAAAATTAATAACAACTTTAAAAGAAAAAGGTATTACTCAGCAGTGGTCCTTCACATTTCTCAAACTCTTGATAAGGTTTTTGACAAAGCTGTACTGCGTAACACGAAAATACTTAGAAAAAAGTTAAATTAAGTCTAAAATCACATGTAGGATAAAGAATATACAGTGAGTGATCAAATTATTAGAGCCACCTAGTAAAATATAATTTTTTTTACAAAAAGGTTTAATGCGTTTGTTTCTATTTGATTATCTTGTAACATTTTATGAGTACAATAAATAGTCTGACCACAGTGGCAACACAGCAAGCGTGGCAATTCGTGACTCAGATGCTATTGTTTCTCAGTGCTGTCCAACTTAGCTTGCAACTTGTGTGCATATTGTTCTGTAATCTTAGTGTTTAGAGTTATAATAAATAGTTTTCATTGCTCTCTAGTGATATTCTGACAGTCGTATACTATTTTTTGTTAATTTATCAAAAAATGCATGTTTGTTACACTAGTGGTACCAGAACATCATGGGAGAAGCCAAACACACCTCACTAAAGAAAATAGTGAAAATAAAAACTTTATTATTGAACAAGAATCACTCCAGCAAAAAAAGCATCAATTTCTAAAGTTTTAAGGGCAACTGTGGACTTTTTGAAAGAAAAAATCTGAAAAATTAATATTTCACCCCACAGCACAAACAAAAATGTGGTCGAAAAAAAAATAACAACACCACAAGATGAAAGAAAAATTTGAGATATTGTTTTGGCACATAGAAAACCTTGAAGGATTTTAACGAAAATGATGCATGAGTCTGGCACCAGTATTTCAATAATGACATCGCAAATAAAGGATCTGGGGTTTTCAACCTGTCGCTGTCATTTCTGTAAAGAATGACACTACCAAGTATTAGGCTTAAGGCATAATTTTATGTGTTTTCATGTAATTACTCGTTTCTTTTTTATTATTTGTAAAATTTATAAAATTCTAAATCACAGTTAAATAGAAATAAGCACAAAACTATGTTTTCTAGCTCAATTACATACCATTTTTAAACAAAAAGTAAAATTTTATGGGGTGGCTCTAATAATTTGATCACCCACTGTAGATAAATACGTGCAAGACAGAAAGTAAGAATAGAATAGACAGCTTACTTAAAAAAACACATAACACAATACATAGTTATGACTAGACTTCGGCAAATATGCAAATAAAAATGTAGAAAATATGCGCATAAATATGCACGTGTTTACCCGAAAATATGCAAATATTTTACGAAATATGCATACAAATAAATAAAAAAATCGTAAAATAGTAACAATTTTATTTAAAAAAAAAGTGTACCTAACTAAATATTTCCTACTATTCATTAAGATTTACATTTATTTTAAGTAACTACATCATTTTTAAGTATGAATAAACTTATTTAGAATTATGGTAACAATAAATAACCAAGTGGTGTTCAAAATTTTCTAACAAAAACTTGTGGCTTCTGTCTGAGTACATATATTTATATATGGAAAAACTTCGTTTAACATCAACTGATGTAACGGGAGCATTTTTCAAACTAACCATAACATTTGGTTCTAAATTAATTGTTTCCGAAATATTTCCAGCTAGAACACTGACTACTTCAGAAAGAATATGGTAACCTTTATTTTTTTCCATAGTAGCTTCAAATTTTTTTAAAATATCTTTTCCAATATTACCTCTAACGTTCCGACAACATGACGCAAATTCTTTTATTAATGCTGTACTTTCGAACAATGATAGTTTTGGTGATTCTAACTGAGTAATTGTTTTTTGGACAAAACTAAAATTTGATTTTATAAATGAAAGTTCTTGTTGAAGCAAGTTACTCTGAAAAGTTTGTTTAGAATCCATAAGAGATTGGGAACTTTCATCTGCTAACGTATCAATTATGTTCTTTATTTTAACAAAATAATCTGCATAAAAATTAGCTGCTTCTAACCATGTTCCCCATCGCGTTAAAATAGGTTGTGGTGGAAGAGGAATGTTAGGTAGCATTTCTTTATAAAGTTGAATTCTTATAGGAGAGTTAAGAAATACTTTTTTGACACTGGATATCATGGTATTTACAAGAGGAAACTTTTTTCGTATTTCCTCTGCAACTCTGTTTAATCCATGCGCTACACAAGTAACATGTATTAAATCTGGGAAAAATATTTTTAAATTTTGTCCTGCTTTCACCATATAAGGAGCAGCATCTGATAAAATAAGCAGTAATTTATTAGAAGGAATAGTTGTCGGAAGAAAAAAAGTTGCTAATGTTTCTTGTATAAAACGCGAAATTGTTAAAGCATTTGTTTTCTCAAGTTGCTGGCATGAAATAAGATGAGATTTTGGTAAGGTATCTTCTTTAAGAACACCAATCAATAAATGAGCAATATACTTTCCTGAGGAATCAGTGGTTTCGTCTACAGATATGTAAAAATAATTATCTGCAATTTCTTCCTTAATATTAATTAACACCGACGAGTATAGCCCGTTCACATTATTTCTTTTTAGAGACCGATCACTTGGAACATTAATTTGCAATATTTTTTTAGAAACGAACTAAAATTTACATTTGCTAATTTTGAAAGCGGTATGTTTGCAGACACTAATGCGCGACACAAGTCTTCATTAAAAGTTTCTTGCTCATCTAATTTTTTTGAAGTAGATTGGAAACATTTAGCCATTGAAGTTTGATGTTTTCCTCCTATTTTTCCTTTTTTTGCAATGTGTGAAGCAGTTCTCACATGTTGGTCTATCTGAAATTTCTTCTCACATGCTATCTATAAATAAAAATAAAAACCTTTATTTTAACCCAACCTTTAAAATATAAAAATATACAAGGTGTTTTTGGTTAATCAAATAACTGGTTTGGAAAAAAAAACACTCGCTAAGTGTTTTAAATGCAGTATTAATCCACAAATTAGTTTTTGTTACTAACCATTAGTACATCATATAAAAGTTTTTTTTTGTTAATTCAATTACAATAAAAATAATTGTGTTTTAGAATAGCTGACTTCATAAAAAAAAGTAAAGGTGAAAAATTTTTCTAAATACACACCATTGTATTGTACCATGGACAATTTTTTCTCACTAAAGGAACCTATTTTTCATTTAAAAACAACCTACAAGTACTAAATTTCAAGTAAATGTATCTCGAAAAGTAAATAAGTTTGACCCCTCATTAACTATATCGTTTTGTTCAATTTTTCGAGAAGTATCTACAGTCAAACGTTGTAAGTGTCATTTGGAAACTGTATGTATGAAATATTAGATATTTAATAGAAAATATTAGATACTTACAATTTTGCCACAGACTGAACAGTAGATTTTTCCCATATCCATAGACAGCTCTTTATAAGGTTTAATCCAAGTTGAAGCACTGGTTGTTTTAGGCATTATAAAATCACAATCTTCCTTTTTGTTACGCACAACGAGTGTTTACGCTTTGAATATCAAAACAAAAATGATTTACAAATCTGAGCATCAAATTAGAAATGTTTAGGTACCTAATTCAATAAACTGAGAGATTTTGGAAAATCCCTAAATTAGGAACAAAACTATTAGCCGTTTACCTGCTGTTAAGATACAATAAATTGTAGATAGATTTGGGGATTAGATTATAAAATGCAAATGAGCGAACCCTTAGCGATTATCCAATAACTGAATGCCTCAGTGACCGAGACTTTCTAAGAATGTTGAGGGCTACTTAAATTGATCTTCTTTGAAATTGTAAATGTTTTGTACCTGTAGAGATTACGTACTTAGATCATTTCTTGATTAAAATGACTACAAAATTTTATACAAGAATTGAAATAAATTGGTATGTTTAAAAATTTTCAAATACAGTATAAAAATCTGAACTTTTATGCACTTTATGCAAACTTTTATACAAATATGCCAAAATATGAAATATTTGCATAAAATATGCACAATATGCAAAATATGCAATATGCATATTTGCCGAAGTCTAGTTATGACTATGACAGCCGAAATAAGTCACCATTCGGAAAAAAAATCTGAAAAAAAATTAAACGATACTATTTTATTCCAAAAAAATCGAAAATATTAATAAAAGAAGAATTGACAATATGCATAAATTAAATGAAAGAAGATATAAAGAATTAAAAGTCCAGCATTTTCTTAACAGTACTTATTTTCCGCACCATCGATATAACTTAAAACATATAATCAAACATAAAACTTTAATACAAACTGAAACAGCCTAACAAGTATCCCACATATATCTGATACTATTTTTTCAATGTTGGATCGTCACCTAAATCCATCCCATAAAAATGGTCATAAATTTTTTGTATCCTTCATTATTTTTGTCTCCATCTGAAGTTTTTTTGGAGGGAATCTTAAATATGTCTTTGTCTTTCTACACGGGTAGTGTTACAATTTCATAACAAAAAGAAAACCGTAATTCTATTCGAAACAGCTCGCGAAGACATATTTTTTGGGATGCCGGGGCAAAATTAAAATAACTCAGCGCTGTTGGAAAAGTTTCTATTGCTTGTACTTCCAGATGAATGTAATAAGCGGGAGGATTTTAGTTGTAGTTGTTAAATGGAATAGATTTTTTTTAAAAGGTAGTAAGATTTAAATGCATAAATATCAGCAGTTAGTTGTTGGATTTTCTGAAGTTGAAGTATTTGAAGTATTTCTTTTCAAATTTTACGCCTTTTTCAATCGTTCAAGTTGTGTCAACTTATTTACCACAAATTTTCTAATTTAGTCTACCTGACTTTTAATATTTATGATATATACCTATTATATTAGAACTTGATTGGTTTTAAAATTCTCAGGCAACACTGGAGAATCGTTCAGACTAGTATTACTAATTAAATCAACTTATTTTAATCTTAAATCACATACAATTCACGTTGTCGAATAGAGATACTAAACTTATAAGTAGACTTCGGCAAATATGCAAAAAAAAATGTAGAAAATATGCGCATAAATATGCACGTGTTTACCCGAAAATATGCAAATATTTTACAAAATATGCATACAAATAAATAAAAAAATCGTAAAATAGTAACAATTTTATTTAAAAAAAAAGTGTACATAACTAAATATTTCCTACTATTCATTAAGATTTACATTTATTTTAAGTAACTACATCATTTTTAAGTATAAATAAACTTATTTAGAATTATGGTAACAATAAATGACCAAGTGGTGTTCAAAATTTTCTAACAAAAACTTGTGGCTTCTGTCTGAGTACATTTATTTATATATGGAAAAACTTCGTTCAACATCAACTGATGTAACGGGAGCATTTTTCAAACTAACCAAATCATTTGGTTCTAAATTAATTGTTTCCGAAATATTTCCAGCTAGAACACTGACTACTTCAGAAAGAATATGGTAACCTTTATTTTTTTCCATAGTAGCTTCAAATGTTTTTAAAATATCTTTTCCAATATTACCTCTAACGTTCCGACAACATGACGCAAATTCTTTTATTAATGCTGTACTTTCGAACAATGACAGTTTTGGTGATTCTAACTGAGTAATTGTTTTTTGAACAAAACTAAAATTTGATTTTATAAATAAAAGTTCTTGTTGAAGCAAGTTACTCTGAAAAGTTTGTTTAGAATCCAAAAGAGATTGGGAACTTTCATCTGTTAACGTATCAATTATGTTCTTTATTTTAACAAAATGATCTGCATAAAAATTAGCTGCTTCTAACCATGTTCCCCATCGCGTTAAAATAGGTTGTGGTGGAAGAGGAATGTTAGGTAGCATTTCTTTATAAAGTTGAATTCTTATAGGAGATCTAAGAAATACTTTTTTGACACTGGATATCATGGTATTTACAAGAGGAAACTTTTTTCGTATTTCCTCTGCAACTCTGTTTAATTCATGCGCTACACAAGTAACATGTATTAAATCTGGGAAAAATATTTTTAAATTTTGTCCTGCTTTCACCATATAAGGAGCAGCATCCGATAAAATAAGCAGTAATTTATTAGAAGGAATAGTTGTCGGAAGAAAAAAAGTTGCTAATGTTTCTTGTATAAAACGCGAAATTGTTAAAGCATTTGTTTTCTCAAGTTGCTGGCATGAAATAAGATGAGATTTTGGTAAGGTATCTTCTTTAAGAACACCAATCAATAAATGAGCAATATACTTTCCTGACGAATCAGTGGTTTCGTCTACAGAGATGTAAAAATAATTATCTGCAATTTCTTCCTTAATATTAATTAACACCGACGAGTATAGCCCGTTCACATTATTTCTTCTTAGAGACCGATCACTTGGAACATTAAGTTTGCAATATTTTTTTAGAAACGAACTAAAATTTACATTTCCTAATTTTGAAAGCGGTATGTTTGCAGACACTAATGCGCGACACAAGTCTTCATTAAAAGTTTCTTGCTCATCTAATTTTTTTGAAGTAGATTGGAAACATTTAGCCATTGAAGTTTGATGTTTTCCTCCTATTTTTCCTTTTTTTGCAATGTGTGAAGCAGTTCTCACATGTTGGTCTATCTGAAATTTCTTCTCACATGCTATCTATAAATAATAATAAAAACCTTTATTTTAACCCAACCTTTAAAATATAAAAATATATAAGGTGTGTTTGGTTAATCAAATAACTGGTTTGAAAAAAAAAACACTCGCTAAGTGTTTTAAATGCAGTATTAATCCACAAATTAGTTTTTGTTACTAACCATTAGTACATCATATAACTTATTTTAAAATTCAACAAAAGTTTTTTTTTGTTAATTCAATTACAATAAAAATAATTGTGTTTTAGAATAGATGACTTCATAAAAAAAATAAAGGTGAAAAATTTTTCTAAATACACACCATTGTATTGTACCATGGACAATTTTTTCTCACTAAAGGAAGCTATTTTTCATTTAAAAACAACCTACGAGTACTAAATTTCAAGTAAATACGTTTATTGGTTTTAAAGTTATTGTTGTTATTAACTAAAAGAATTTAATTTTTTTTAATTTTAACACCCTGTATCTCGAAAAGTAAGTAAGTTTGACCCCCCATTAACTATATCATTTTGTTTAATTTTTCGAGAAGTATCTACAGTCAAACGTTGTAAGTGTCATTTGGAAACACCCTGTATGTATGAAATATTGGATATTTAATAGAAAATATTAGATACTTACAATTTTGCCACACACTGAACAGTAGATTTTTTCATATCCATAGACAGCTCTTTATAAGTTTTAATCCAAGTTGAAGCACTGGTTGTTTTAGGCATTATAAAATCACAATCTTCCTTTTTGTTACGCACAACGAGTGTTTACGCTTTGAATATCAAAACAAAAATGATTTAGAAATCTGAGCATCAAATTAGAAATGTTTAGGTACCTAATTCAATAAACTGGGAGATTTTGGAAATCCCTAAATTAGGAACAAAACTAT
This sequence comes from Diabrotica undecimpunctata, assembly GCF_040954645.1. Classification (NCBI taxonomy): domain Eukaryota; kingdom Metazoa; phylum Arthropoda; class Insecta; order Coleoptera; family Chrysomelidae; genus Diabrotica; species Diabrotica undecimpunctata. The sequence continues at coordinate 140,455,348 of NC_092805.1, read as the reverse complement.
TAGCCGTTTACCTGCTGTTAAGATACAATAAATTGTAGATAGATTTGGGGATTAGATCATAAAATGCAAATGAGCGAACCCTTAGCGATTATCCAATAACTGAATGCCTCAGTGACCGAGACTTTCTAAGAATGTTGAGGGCTACTTAAATTGATCTTCTTTGAAATTGTAAATGTTTTGTACCTGTAGAGATTACGTACTTAGATCATTTCTTGATTAAAACGACTACAAAATTTTATACAAGAATTGAAATAAATTGGTATGTTTAAAAATTTTCAAATATAGTATAAAAATCTGAACTTTTATGCACTTTATGCAAACTTTTATACACATATGCCAAAATATGAAATATTTGCATAAAATATGCACAATATGCAAAATATGCAATATGCATATTTGCCGAAGTCTACTTATAAGTGACTGTAAATTTGATATTGTTAAAGTGTTGCAGAAAGTTATTGTACAGACTTACCAATACCGACGTGGACGTTACATCTTGCTTTGGTACATTATAAACTGAAAATAAGACTAAAATTTACTGTCACACCGTTTAAATAGCACATTAGTTACCTGCATTCATACATCATGCCTATATCCGGCGTTCAATTGTCATATACCAGAGTTACCAACATCATTATTAATTAATAACTAGAATTAATTTTTGGAATTTGTTGCTATAAACAATTTTATCTTTTTCTCTGGTTTACACATTAATATAATAAAACTAACATGGAGAAGTTTAAACATACCATTGCAGAATGCTCGTCCACACCGACAATAAGTGTTTTCAAAATCTTTTTCAAAAAAATTTTGTATATTTAGTACACATTTGGATTATTATCTGTTGCCAAATGCTCATCTTAAATTTATTTTGTAATTCTGGTTTTTAAAAAAAATTTCAAATTTTGTTATATAAAAATTATTTCAATTAATTTAACTGTCACACTTAAAATTTTAAATTTAAATTTAATTCAGCAAGTGATTGTTAAAAGTATGCCAATATTATACACATTAGCTTACATTTTCAATTTCTTTTAATGGTTTAACTACTAAGGTTTGCTAGCTTCAAAAACTAGTTAACTTTAGAAATAGAAGAAGAACTGTCAAACTTTAACCTACATTATCTTGTCAAATTTACCTCTTAAAATACTAGTAGACAACAAAAAAAACCCAATTCCTCTCCTAGCAAGTAATGTAGTGCCTATAAGCCCCCTTTTTTTAAGTTTTATGTTTGTTTTGTCCTGTTAATTGTGTTCTGTTTGTCCCTAATTGTGTTTTAATTTATTATTTTAACATTTGACATCACAATTCTCTGCCTAGCAGAAATTAAATTCTTTTAATCAAAAGTTGATAATTACAAGTCAAAGAAATTGCACACCCACAAAATAGTACAAGTACTTTCATTCATTGTCATATAACTGTCCTCTTTCTTTATAAAAATTTTCAATAATTTAACACACATTTCAAAATATATCTCTTCAATAAATATAAATAACTTTAATAATTTAAATAATATAAAACATCACATTTTTTTTCAACAAACAATAATATATACCTTACTCCTATATCATCTGTTAACATCCCTCCCTCAAGAAACTTCCTCCTAAGTTGTTAGACAGTTACAACTTACAACATTGACCGAAGATCACTCATTATCAGTAATACGGGAGAGTTTGAACTATGAATCACCAATCACTATATAAAAACTCTTGTACCAGAATGTAAGTAGTATTTTGTTTATTTCTAATTTATTACAATTCAACAGATTTTTTTTCTTACCAATTTGTGGGTTGTTACTCTGTCTGCTAAAGCAATTTATGCACATTAATTAACACAAACATGTAATATTGGCATAATTACTAAAACCCTTTTTTTGATCTATAACTTTTTTGATCTATATCTTTATAAGACAGCACCCTAATATAGGCTTTTTATAATTTCAGCATTTAATTTACTTTTTACCACTGACCTGATGATGCTTTGCAAATTTTAGAAAGCGAAACCGTTAGTCTTGAGTAGTAAAATTAAACTGATTGTGAGTAGGTCTAATTTATTTCTTTTTTACCTCTTTTGATATATTTTCTTTTAGAAGATTAACTTTTTACAACAGAGTTTTTTTCAAATTAAAATAAAAGGCAACAATAATAGAAACACATTCGTGAAAAAATACATTATTGTAAAACGCTTTATCAATTTCTTTTTTGTTGATTACGGCCATTTGTCATTAAGCTTGCGTAAGCGCTTTTTCTAATAAATAAAAAATCGATAGCATTGCGTATAATCGTTTTACTACGAAAACAAATTGCCGGCTGTAAAAAATTACAAAATACAGCAGGAGTTTGAAAAAAAGAGAAACCCATTAATTTACTAAAGTTGTTTTCAACGTTTTAGCCATAAAGCTATAATGGCAGGATATCTATGATTAAATGCTGAACAACAGTACTAAAGACTTTGGTTTATTTGTATTTGTAAATACTTTTTTACAAAAAAAAAACGAATGGACCGAAAATAAAAGGACTTTTAATACAAGCATATACAAATTTACTATACAGTGTGAACTTATACAAGATCTATTCCAAAAGTATCAGATTTTCCTTGACATTTTTGCACTAAAATATTTTAGTGTCTTTTGTGGGCTCCGAACATAAACAGTACCTTCACAGATTTGTTGTATGCCGTAGTTATCAAAGTCTCATTAATGTGTATTTTTATGTGGTCAATTATGGAACCACAACTAAAATACATGTACTTAAGTCAACATATCTGATCAGGCTGTGGTCAAAATGTTAACCACTCAAAAAACCAACAAGGGGTTAAAATAAAATAGAAAGACGAATTAAGGTACAATAATGTATCATTTGTTAATTATCTGCAAAGAATTTGTTTATATTATCAAAAAATAATTCTGCTCTGTAAAGGGTTTTAATTTTATATTATATATCATTTTACAAACGCTTTGATTCATTAGTTGCAGGCATAGAAGTGAAAGAATACTATGTCTGTAGTGTTAAAAAGGATTTAATTTATCTGATGTGATTGGGGTTACACTATAATTAGTAATTATTTTGTCATAATACTCGAATTAACAAATGAGATTGTTTACTATTCTTCACTTCCTGAATTGTTACTATTTTGGTGAAATATTTCTGAAAGATTGTGTTGGAACTGGTTAAAAATTTTAATTTGTGTTTAATTGTATTTATTTTTATATAATCTATTAGAAAATAAAAATTTTTAAACGAAAACTGGTACGATTATTTTTATTCTTCAGAGTTTAGTCAATTTCATCAATTGCGAAATTCTAGTACCTGTCATAGGCGTTGGTTTTGGTTAGGTCGATGGTTATTTTAAAGCATAACTTTTTTGTCTTTAACTTTTAAGCATTAATGATAATTAAGCAATTATGTCTCCACCCTTTAACCCTACGAATAATATAGCACCCATTTTAGAAAGGATCTCGCGATTAAGAGCTTGGGCGTCGATAATATGGAGCAGAAAGTTTCGTAAAATAGTTTAAAACAGTATCATTAAAGTTCTCGTTAAGTCCACACCTAGTTTTACCTTAAACTATACATTGTTTTGATTGTTTATGGTAACCATTTAAAACTAGATGATTGGAAGGCTATTCAAGGCTATGGAACGAAATATAGTTGATAATAATTTCCTCCTCCTCCTAAGTGCCTTCTCTGTTGAGGTTAGCGATCAATATGGCAAATTTCTCTGTGTTCTGGGCTTGATGAATTAATTCATTTCCTCTTGTGTGGGTCCAATCTCTGATGTTTCGTAGCCAAGATTTTTTCTTTCTTTAAGATAAGTATTTAATTATTATTAATTATTTTGTAATAGATCACTGTTTGTTTAACTTGTCACATGGTACTAGAAGATTTTTTTATTTTAAATAAGCAGCATAGTTAGTTTTCTAGAAAAATCGATGTTTTGCATTCGTCGGCTTTGAACTGTTAATAGAAGTAAAACTGTTAAAAGAAGTTTTTCATTATCAAATTGTTTTCAATTCGAAAAGTTTATATTTTAGTTTTTTACTTTGTGGCATTCAAATATAACAATTTCAGTTCAACAAAAATGATTTTTACTAATGTGAAATACGCTGATGTGCATTTAGTTTCTGGCGAAATGAGGTGTAACGGTCGAAAAGCACAACGTAGATGCGCCGAAAATTTTCTAAGTGGTGAGCATCCCACTTACTCACCATTTGCAGATCATCATCAACGATTAAGAGAAACAGGTTTAATGATCCCAAAAAATAATTAAACAATGTGACATAATAATTTATCAACAGCAAATGTAGATAATACTTTAATGGAAGTTGAGGAAAATCCAGAAATTGGCTTTCGCAGAATATTTGACATGTCCTCCACAATTTCAAAATGTTGACAAAAAAAGGAAAAATCAAAATGAAGATTTTTTTAGATACATTTTGTTTCACAACAAAGCTACATTCACAAAAAACACTACTTACAAATCCACTTTGGCAGGAATGTACGAGACTTTTTTGCTACTAACTACGAAGATCACTGGATTGGAAGAAACGGTCTAGGCTCTTGCCCAGCAAAGTCGCCGGATTTGAATCCTTGCGATTATTGTGTTTTGGGATACTGTAACGATAAGACTATCAAAGATTCTTCTTCTTCTAGTGCCACTCCTAGCGGAGATTGGAAATCATCATGGCCACTGCGACTTTGTTAGCAGCGCGCCTAAAAAGTTCAATTGAACTACACCCGAACCATTCACGTAGATTACGAAGCCACGATATTTTTCTTCTTTCCACACTTCTTTTGCCCTTAATTTTGCCCTGCATGATATTTCTTAAAACTTCGTACTTTTCACCTCTCACAATGTGCCCCAAGTATTCCATCTTTCTAGTTTTTATCTCATTTAGAATTTCGCATCTTTTGTCTAAAGTTTGGAGTACTTGCGTGTTAGTGACGCGGTCCATCCATGATATTCTGAGAATGCGCCTATAGCACCACATCTCGAAAGCTTCGATGTTTTTTGTGGTCAACTGTTTTAGTGTCCAAGCCTCTACTCCATATAACAGGGTAGAAAAGACATAACACCGCAGCATTCGTATTCGTAACTTTATATTGATATCACGATTGCAAAAGAGTTTGCGCATTCTATTAAAGACTGATCTAGCGATTTCTATTCTACATCTAATCTCTTTTGTATCAAAGATTATTGAAGTACTATTATAAAAATAAACCCTCAATCAACCATGGGAGCTTACCGCCTATTCCTTGCCTAGTTCAGTATCTCAAGTGTGAGTTGGTCTTGTCTTAAACTAGGGATTGAACCTGAACTCTTAGCTGATAGCAAATAAGACAAATTTTAACCAAACATATTTATTAAAAGATCTGCGAATAATTCTAAATCTCTATTGGAATAAGAAAGCTAACATCAAAATAGAAAATGAGATATCACAAGCAATAGAAATACGTAGAGGAGTACGACAGGGATGCATTTTGTCACAGCTGCTATTTAATGTTTATAGTAAAAGCATCTGCCAGAAAACCCTTTTGCAAGCAAACGAATGAATCGACACTCTACTAGTCGCAAGAACAGTAAAAGAATTACAACGATTACTTACAAATATAAATATTGCCTGCAACAATTATGGAATAAGTATCAATATAAAAAAACCAAATATATGGTCTTCAGTAAGAACATGACATAACCAGCACATATTAGTGTAAACGGCATTTAAATTGAAAAAGTATCAAGTTACAAATACTTGGGTACTTCAATAAACGAAACTGGAGACCAAAACAATGAAATAAAAAGACGTATCGAAATCGCCAGGGCCACTTTCATAAAGATGAGGAAATTCTTCTGCAACAAAGATATAAGCATCCCTCTCCGATTAAGAATGCTAACGGGCTACGTATTTAACACGCTATTATACGGTGTAGAGGCCTGGACTCTCAAGCAGAATAATATAAAAAATGTTGAAAGTTTCGAGATGTGGTCAATTGATTGACCACATGATTGCTACCGTCAAATGCTAAAGATAAGTTGGGTTGAAGGAGTTACAAACTTTAAAGTAATGCGAAGGATAGGAAAAGACCCGAAAATTTTGTCAACGATCAAACGAAGAAAACTCTAATATTTGAGTCACCTGATGAGAGGACATAAATACGCATTACTTCAAAATATAATGCAAGGAAAAATAGAAGGAAAACGGAATCCAGGCCGTAGAAGAATGTCATGGTTGCGTAATTTGAGAGAGTGGTTTGGCTGCACCACTAATGAACTCTTTAGGTCAGCTGTAAACAAGGTCAGGATAGCCTTGATGAGTTCCAATCTCCGATAGGAGTGGCACAAGAAGAAGAAGAAGATTTATTAAAAAGAATAAGAAAAAACAATAATCAACCCTGCCAAAGCTTAACAATAATTTAGTGATACTTATGACTTCGATGGGCTGCTTGTGTGTTGTAGATGTTAGGTCCTCCAATGGTCAATAAATTGTCATAATTTGTTAAGAATTAAGTTAAGTCCTTCACTGGTTCATAAATTTTCATGATTTAATTAGAATTTAGGTAAGGTCCTCCAATGGTCTTGAATAAAATTATCAATAAAGCCGCCAATAAACTGAAATATCAGAAACAGCTTGCATTAGAGACACATCAAAAAGGGTTTAATTTTTTTGTCATTTTACAACATTACAATTAAACAAATAGCGTATGGCAAGGATAAAATGAAATATAATTATTATTACTTAGTTAAATTCTGTTAACAAGTCCTACATGTACATAATTAAGAAAATCATAATCAATTCAAGACGCGTGGTTTCGAAAGAAGTAAGGTGATGAATATTGGAAATGCTGTCAGAATTATAGAATAAAGATTACGATGAAAGTACTTACCCCAAAAGAATTTTGTAGACCATAAAATGAATCTTCTAATAATGTTTGCCTTCTTTTATAAATTTCAAAAAGAGGCAAAAAATTATATTCCTACTACGTTAGAAAAGTTGACTGACAGAGAGTAAGTGGGAGATTGAAATGAAGCCTATGATAGAGATAGCTTTTCTGTCAAAATGAAACAGAATATTTTTGGGCCAATTGTACGAACGCTAATCAAAACTTGATTGTAATCAAATATTTAATTAAAATCAAATACGTCACATTTTGGGGTTATGTTGACTGATTTATTTTATTCAATTTTATTATTTTGCGTTATAATTTAAAATAAACCATAATTAAACTCTTGCTGGTGTTAATTTCATGTTTTATTTACAAATCAATAATAACAATAAGCAATTTTTAATAATTTTGACAGCTGCTGTGACATATTTGATTGTAATTAAATATTTGATTACAATCAAGTTTTGATTAGCGGGGATTAGCGAGGAAGAAAAAAAGACAGAGGAAAAAAGAGAGGCGCCAACTACTTTTTAAATAAAAAATAGTAGAAACGAAGTTGGAAGTAAAAGAATTAATAAACTAATAAAGAAATTAAAATGAAATAATTATGTAAATATAAATTAATAGAGATGTGACGTTTATAACGTTACACTACATAAAGCATTTGTTTCTTCTATTCCCATACAAAATAGTGCACAACTCTGGTTAAGGATACAGGATTCTTGTATCGAATTTAGAAATATCTTTGGAATTTTTGCAAAAATTCGGCATTCTGTGAAAGTTAAAAAGTGAAAGGGCAAATTTATGCGTAGACACTACTAATCATCACATTGAGTATCTTCTGTAACTATTTATCTTTAATAAGTACTTGTTCTTTTGAGTTAGTTTTGTTCCATCGGAATAAATACTATGTTTTTAAAAACCTTAAAAAATATATAAAATTTTGTTTTAATTTCATTTTTTTTTCTTAAACATCTTTAACAAATTGTTTGCTACATTTATTTAAATAAAAAATATTTATACAATTAATTAAGCTAGCTATTAATTTAACTTTGTGATGGGTAGCTCTTTCGGGGTGACAGACTCAGTAAGACACAGGTTGAAATAAAAAAAAATCTATTAGTTTAGCATATATACAATAAATAAAATAAAATGAATTCTAGGCCTTACATACAATAAATAAAAATGAAGTGAATTCTACATTCCTGTCTGGGTCCCGCGATGAGTGAACTCCCCGGCGAACGTCTATAAAAGAAAAAAAATTAATTATTACTAATAAAGAAATGAAATAGGTGAAGTCGATCACACGCAGACTTATGCTCGCTTCCGCTTCAATTCAGCGGGAGCTCCGAATGCACTCAGACCCACGGTAATGTTCAATACATAGTGCCGATGGGTTCCGCTTGGTTAAGGATAGAGTACGATCCTCAATACGGAAATCTCTCTGTCCGTGTTGGCTCGCAGGTTCACTACACCGGCGAGTCAGTGAGCCTAGAGCGCTAGCTACAAGACTGTCTAATTCCGCTACTCACATGCATTAAATAGCCGCTACGACTCCCACTTCGTCGTCTCGTTGTAGAAGTGGATGCGCAAATAGTGACACTCCCACGGTTCGAACTGTAAAACGATCAGAACATCGTTACAACTTTCATGACGAGAAAACGAAAAATGTTCAAATCGATTTTTCTAGAAAACGGTGTATCCTACAGACTAAAAGTAAAAGTACATTTTAATACTAAAATACCTGAAAATGTAATAACCTAGTATTACGAATGCTAAAAAGTTAAAGACAAAAAAGTTATGCCTTAAAATAATGGTTAATCTACCAATAACAGATGTCTATGACCGGTACTATAAATTGGCAAATAATGGAATCAATTCAAGTCTAGAGGATAATTAATCGTAACATTTTAAGATTTTCTAAATTACCTTATTTTGGAGGTATTTAAAACCAACCAATTACAAGGTGCCATTTTCAAAGAGCTTTAGCTCCCATAGAAAACATTTTCGGACTAGGTGAATTGAATTAAATTGTCTCTAAATTAATATCTGAGGAATCACCAGTATTCGTTTGTCAAGAAAGTTTCTGGACACCCTGTGTTTTAAAATATTTAACTTTTTTAAATATAGATATAAATATGTTGTTAAATTTGTTACAGGTTTTTATCGACTTAATTTGAATATCGTTCGCTAAAATTTAGTGTTAGAATGTCACATAGTTGAGTTTAAAAATTAGGATACGAGACTTGTTCACATTCTATTAAAAAAAAATCAGTATACATTTATCAGCCCACAAAAAATCTTTATCAAAGAATACAAAGACATTTTATAAAATACGAAAGTGCATCAGTTGCGTGGAAAACATATTCGCGTTGAATACCCAAATAAATCATGCACCATGTTTTATGACTGTAAACAATGCATTTCGATAGGTCTACAAGCAATACCGAAAGCAAATTACAAATGTGTGTGCGTTTATTTCGGTGAATATGGAAAACAAAGCGATGTAGGAACCTTGGCGGCTTTAACTTTGTATTAGCATTTAAAAAATAGACGTTTATTACCAGAACATAACTTCCTAAGTCCGATAAGGTGCTTACACATGTTTTACTAGGTGATGACCTTTAAATTATGTCCGATAAAACTGCATTCTAAACTGTATTCTATACGAAGAAGAAAAATTACTTAACTATAAAGTATCACGGTATGGCAGAACAGTGACATGATTAGTTTGACATAATTCAGCGAAGTGAAGACCACTAAACAGACCAAAATATTGTCATTCAGACACAGTTAATGTAATGGTATAATTTATTTCGTTATTTCATAACATTATTATAGACTGACATAATATTAACCAATCCGATACATTACATACTATCACAAAGTAAAACTTATAGCGAAATTTAACATTGTCAACAATAGAGCTACTAATTACATGCCAAATTTATTTTATAAGTATTCAACTCTATTAATTACAGTATGTATGTATTAACAGTAATATATTAACAGTAATAATTAACACTGTTTGTGTAACGTAAATGAAAATGTATTTTTAGTATTTCGTAATTTTTACTTATTGTTAACCCTCCATAAGTCGCGCTCTTAGATAAAATCTAACAAAAACTTAATCAATACATAAAGTGGCTTCAAAATTTAAAAAATCATTTCCAGGTTTTTGCAGTGCTATAGAGATTAAGCACTCTATATTCATTGAAGTTCTAAGAGACATTGGCTTGGATGGCAGAAACGTTTGCATGATTGCAAATTTGTATTGGAATCAAACAACATCAGTTTTAGTATACCGTTTGGAATCACAGGCTTTTAATATTAAAATAGAAGTACGGCAGAGATGCTTCTTGTCGCCCCTGTTTTTAAAAGTTTAGTTTGACAGAATTTGCAGAAATGCGTTTTCTAACAAACAAGAAGGAATAATTGTGAACGATGAAGTCATCAAAAACTTGCGATTTGCGGACGACACAGTACTGCTAGTATCTACTCGATACGATCTACAAACATTAGTTGACAGCGTTGTTGAGAGCTGTAAGGAAGCAGTTCTGGATCTGAAGATACGGAAAACCAAAATACTCGTAATAAATAAAATAAGTAAATAAGTAATAAGTAAGAAATTGCCGATTCTCCTACTTCTCTGCTACGTGTACTTGGTCTTATTTTATGCTGTCGAGTCTTTGACTCGAAGTTTTCGAAGGCAGTTCTTGGTGAAATAGATATAAATAAAATAAATCATTTTCAAGTCGAAAAACTTCATGGTCTTTTACAGAAGTAAAGTAAAATACATGTCAACCAAAACACAAGAGGCATACCATAATTACAAGACAATTAGAAACGGAACACATGCACTTGTAAAAAAAATAAAAAATGATCACTGGGAACGCTTTTGGAAAGAAATTAAACATGATTTTCACGGTCTGCAAAAGAAAATATATGGGACTTCATAAGAGGTCAAAGAACGGAGGTAAAGTAACTAATAGAACCAAAACACATAGAAAAATATACGTGGATTGACTACCTAAAAAAGCTCTATGCAGAGGAAAAACAAACGACACTAGAACCGGAAACACCAGAAATTACCACAAATGAAGAACTTAGTATAAATGTAAAGGAAGTTTGGCAAATACTTGAAAACTTGAAAAACAGAAAAGCAGCAGGTAAAGACGGGATACCAAATGAATTACTGAAATATTCTGGAGCAGCAATGACAAAACAATTAAAAACATTAAATAATAAAATTATAAAACCCAATAAAATACCGAAAGAATGAAGAACGCGAACTAATTCTACTATTTAAAAGATAAAAAACAGCCAGAAAACTACAGAGGTATAAACTTGTTAAATACTATGCTAAAACAAATAAAATCTTAAAAAGTGGTAATAAATCAGAAGATAAGTTTAGCATATAAACAACAGGATTGTCGTAGGGGAAGATCGTGTACAGATGCAATATTCGTTATAAAGCAAATTACTGAGAAATTACTAGAGTATAATAGACCAGCATTTCTGTGTCTAATTGACCTAAAGAAAGCGTTTGACACAGTAAGATTCGATGATGTAATTCATCTTATGTATAACAGAGAAGTTCCCCTAGATATTATAAAAACTATGAAAAATATCTACAAAAAAAAGTCAGAATAGATGGACAACTTACAGAACCTATAGAAATAGGCAGCGAAATAAGACAAGGGGATTAATTAGGCCCCATGCTCTTCAATTTAATCATAGATGAGATCACCAAAGAGCAAAAGAATTTAATAGAATTTAATATGACAATCTCATCTCAGAAAACTATAGCAATAGCAGTCAGCAAAGAACTAAAAAGATACAAAATAGAAATAAGTGACATCAGTATTAAACAAGTAAAAGAAATAAAATACCTGGGAATTACACTGTCTAGGTTTGGAGACCTGGACAAAGGAGTGACATATCAAGTACAAAAAACAGATAGACTGATAGGGTGCCTTAATAACATTTTATGGCGAAACAGAGATATAAACACTGAGATGAGGTCAAGAATTTATAAAGCCAGTATAAGACTAATAATGACATATGGCTTAGAAACAAGACCCAACACAGCCACAACGCAAAGTCTACTGGAAACTCCAGAGACAAGAGTACTGACAAAACATTACAGGCAATAAACTTAAAAATCAAAAGAGAAGTGAAGACATTAGAAGAAAATGTAACGTAGAGTGTGTAAAAAAATGGACACAAAATAAATAAAAAAGAATGGAATATCCACATAAGTAGAATAGAGGAGACCTGTGTCGTCAAAATAACAAGAGATAAGTCACCAATCGACAGAAGAAGAGGCTGTTAAAATGTGGTGCTATAGAAAAATTTTAAAATATTTTTGGGTGGATAATATTCGAAACTTCACAATACTACAACGTCTCAGCAAGAATACTGAGATTAGAAAAAGCAAGAAGAGAAAACTAAAGTTTTTCAGACATGTACTGAAAATATGCAGGCAAATATCAGAAATTAGCAGGCAAATATTGTTCAGGAGGAACAAAGACTTTAAGGTTAAAGAATTTGCGAGATTGATATGGTATTGACACAAACATGCTATTTAGGGTGGCAGTGAATAAAGCTAAAATAGCTATGATGTTAACCAACGTTTTAAAAGGTTTTGGTACATGAAGAAGAAAACATTTTGCGTTTGTGAAAATTAGTGATCTAATTCATTCAAATATTTGGGTAAGTGCTGATAATATTATGTACATTTGGATTTAATGTAAGAAAATATATTTAAAAATATGGCGGTATCACTAACAACAGACGCATTTTGGTTAAATGGCACAAAGATGCTCCATCATAGTTTGAGTCAGATCAGAATATTGGTAATAATATTTTGGACCATAGTTTACATAACACCAATACTGAACAATCCTCCAGTAATACAGAAGAATAAGAAGTTTATGTGGACAATATATCTAGAATTAATCCGCAAATTGGACCTAAGTTTATTAGTAAAGATGGCACCCATTGTTTAAAGCATTAAGAAAAATTTCTTTCAACTTAAACACGCCGTCCAAATATTGTCACTAAACTCCCAGGAGTGGTAGGTAATACTTAAAGTGTAAAAAAGATTGTAGAATGCTAAAAAACATGTTTTCTTATGGATATTCTTGCACAAATCTTTACTTTTACAAACCAGAAACTTAATGAATTGCATTCCTCATACACCAGTCCTCGACACTGTTTACCTACTAATTAGGAAGAGATAATGGAGTTTATAGGATGGCTTTATTTAGCAGGTGTAAAAAGAGGAAATCATTTGAACACAAACAACCTGCAACAAATAATACTGCAGGAGACTATTTTTAGCTACAAAGTCGAAAAAACGTCTCCTTTTACTTTAGTGAGCAATCAGACTTGACAACCACAACAGCAGATACGAAAGATTGACCCTAGATAACCTATTACGCATCCGAAGTCTTTTTCATTGTTTTGTCTCCAAATGTCATCACAATTACAGTCCTACTTAAAATGTTCAACTTGATGGTATATATACAAAAAGTTCCGGAACTTTTTCGTCACATCATTAGGAATCTAAAGATATATTACTATGGAAGATACAGTCCCGAAAAGTAAATAAAAAATATAAAAACAATAAGTGAGAAAATAATTTTACGCCACACGCCGCATAATTTATTGAATTTAACAAAAACCAAAATAAAAATTTTACTCTCAATAGTAAATATATAGTAGAAAGAATTTAAGTTACCTTTACCTAGATAATATAATGTATTAATTTTACTTCTTGTTTCAGGTTAGTCTATAACTAAGTAATGTAAATTGCTGGTTAAGTTTTAAGAAAACTCAGCTTCGTTTCCGGAGGTAAGAGAGATTAATGTTTTAATAGAGTTTCTAATTTTCATTAAAAGTCTTAAACTATACTGATTTATTGGAAAATCTTTAGATACTTAAATAAGTTTAATAAATCATATTTAATATATAAATTATATATATATATATTTATTAAATTTTAATTTATTTAATTTATTTAATTTATATATAAATAATAAATATTATTTTTAGTCCAGTCGTCAGAAAGTTGACTCCTAAAAATCATACGAACAAACTATATTTTACCGAGAGTAATAATTTTGGGACCTCTAAAAAAATGCAAAAAAGTTTGCCACTTTTACTCCCAGGCTTCCCCCTAAAACCTCCATCGTAGGGGGTGATAACGCAAAAAAATCGATTTACCAAGAATCTGTATGCCGCGCCGTAGAAAAAAAAATTTCAAATAAAAAATATAGCTGAGATAATTTTAAGCAAAAATCGTTATTAGCACCTTTTGTGTAGAATGAACAGTTCCCTCAGAAACAACGCTTGAAGCGACCGTTGATTTTGAAGGACAGTTACGCTGTAACTATTGTTTTGCCTACCACATAGGGTATTACTATGAGGGGTTGAAAATTGGGGACAGAAATTACGGGCCTAGAGATAGGGCAAGCAAAATAAACCAAAACTTTGGTGAACGGCTACTCAGGTTTTATTGGATTAGGATAACTACAAAAATTAAAAAAAAGGGTACTTATATGAATCTCCTGGACAAACACAAAAAAAAACCACAAGAATGTTCTCCAGCTATTTAAAATAAGGACGCCGCTTTGAAGAATCTTTCTACTGGATGAAAGAAAAGGCTCTTCCTTCCAAAAAAATACAAAAAAAACTTTCTTAAAAGAAATAAACAAAATAGTTTAGGGAAAAAATTACACATTTATTGTTGTCTGACCACAAACAGTCACAAATATAAATAGTAATAACAAAATACATAATAACAAAAAAAAAACTAACTATTTTACTATGGGTTTACAAACTCTAGAAGTTGGAGATATTAAAAAACTTTGCAACAATTTGTAACGGAAAAAAATTAGAAATGAAAAATAGCTTTTAAATGGAACTATGCAGTGGTTAACCTTTTTTTTAAAACAAAACAAGAACAAAGATCTTAATTTATGATTAGGTATTTATCAACTGTCAAAAAAAGTAAAGTTAGCTGTCAGATGTCAATATTAAATTTTAAAACTGAGAACAATTAATATGACAGCCTAGGCATACCCTATCATCTGCAATTTTAATTATTACAATTTCTTAACCTGTATGAAAGCAATAAAATTTTAATAAAAAATGTCTATTTTTACTTTAAAAGTTCAAACAAAAAAAGTTACCTGGGTTTCACTAAATGTTATTTTTACTTTAAATTTCTGAGGTTTGAACTGGATTTCACTGAAGAGATTTACTGCCACGCAAAAAACTGCATCTCACACTGCAAATTAGCCTAGAATGTCTTTGGACTGTTTAGACAGACAAAATGAGGATGGAGACTGTTCACTGGGACGCAAATTTTAGACTCGGCTTCTTAAAAAATGGAACACATGTTATCCTTCAAAGTCGTTGTAAACGCTGTTTTACAAATATCTCAGATGAGAGACGGCATAGAAATTAAAACAGTGATTACTCTTTCAGAACTGACACATTACATTGAGTATAATTCACTTTTTTCAACAAATTTACCGGTTTCTTCAAACTAAACACACCGCCGTCTGCTATCAATTAAAAATCTTTCCAACCTGACTTTACTTCGACCTGACGTCTCATACCGGCATCCAGTGTTGCGTCTCACCCCTCAACTGGTCTTCGCAACAAGACAACCAAAAACCTTTTCAATGAAGCATTTGGCATTAAATCATTGCTTGCTTCTAAAATTGTTCAACTAAGGACGAGCGCCCACCAAACTGGCATGGCAAGTGGCAAGTAGCAAGTAGCATGCGTCTAGCATGTTACTTAAAATGTAGCCAATGAAAATGAATGATTAAACGCACACCAAAATGACAGTGACAGTGGCGTCATGCAGCTTGCTACGCCACGTCATAGATTTGTTCTACTTTTTACCACGTGCTACTTGCATTTTTCATGTGTATTTGTTGAAAAATTTAAACATGGAAGACAGTCCAGAATTAAATATTCGTTTTGTCTCACTAATTGAGAAATTTTCAGGTATCTATGACAACACAAGTCCGGAATTTTTTAATTCTTTAAATACATTAAATCTACTATGCCCTTGCATCTCATTCCAATAAGGGTGTACCCAAAACTGACGTTGCAGACGAGTTTTGTTCATATTGTTGACGTTTAAAAGCTTTAGCATAACTTCATCCTCATATGGCGATATTTTGAATGTAACTAGCCTTTTTAATGTCATGCTACTTTAGTGTGCGCTACCTGCCATACCAGTGCCATGCCCGTGCTATGCCACTGCCATGTTACACGCCACGCCAGTTTCGTGGGCGCTCTCCCTAAGACATAATATATGTATTATTTTATTACACAGTTTCATTGAATGCGTCTGAAACACGTTTTTGTAAACAACTTTTAAAAGAAATTTATACATAACCTGGAGCGTACCAGATAAATTTTATACTTTAAATTTTCGATGGCAATAAAGAATTTTATACATGCTACAACACTCGCGAAATCAATATTTAATAAAATTTGTATCAGCTCGACGGTACAAATTCAATGTCCTATCAACAAAAATCAAGATGCGTTTTAAAGGTGAAGAGTGCAGCTTTCGTATGCAGTTTTTGTATTTTGCCGCGAATAAACTTTCTAGTTTTTATTTCTTTCTTTCGAGTTTTTATTTTTTACCATTCCCGTGAGATCAATAGAATGAATCACTTTCATTAACCAGTCTTAGTAAAATTTCTATTTTTAGAGATCTTTAAAACCTATGTCATGAAATTTTAATTTTGATTTGCGGCAACAAATATGAGGCATTTGAAATATGAATTAAAAACACAGAATTTATTGTTTTACAATACAAACGATCGCAGGTCACGGAAAATGCTTCCAAGAAGATGGTTTTGGGTATAGTTTATAGCAGAAGTTTGGTTCTTTTAAAAAATATACTAGTGTAGTTGAAAAAAAAGTTTTAAACGTTTTAGATCATTTGTTATGTAAAAGTTAAAATCCAGCGTTGTTTAAGTATATTTAAAATGCCTCACATTTGTTGCCAAAGATCAAAACTAAAATTTTACGCTCTATAGGTTTTGAATGTTAGGGCTCTAGTAATGAAAACTTCATAGAGGCCATTTATTAAAAGGGATAGATTGTATTAAACTCATGAGAATCATAAAAAATTTAAAAATCGCGCCTCGCTTATTTATTTAACATCTTTATAAAATCCTAGTTTATTTGCGGCAAAATACAAAACGTCGCTTCAAGCGTTGTTTCTTAGAGAACGGTTCATTTTACACAAAAAGTGCTAATAAACATTTTTGTTTAAAATTATCTTAGCTACATTTAAAAAAACATTTTTTCTACGGCATACAGATTTTTGGTAAATCGATTTTTTGCGTTTTTACCATCCTACGAGGGAGGTTTTAGAAGGAAGCCTGGGAGTAAAAGTGATAATCTTTTTTTATAATGTATTTAATTTCTTGTTGTACTTAATTTGCCTGCTTATTTGCTTCTTATACCCATGGTCAAAAACTTACTTAAATACCGAGAAAGTAGCAAATGTACCCCAATGGTTTTTTTTTATTATAATAAAATCAAAAAAGAATACAGCCTTACTATAAAAAATCACACTTAAATACTATAAAATACTATAAAAAAATCACATTTGAAAAAAATAATATAAAATATATAAAGTCAAGAAAAATAATTAAGACAAAGGTTGCTGTGCTATTTTAAATAATATTTTAATTATCACATTTGTTATAAACTGCTAAATTTATTTAATATTGTGCTCATATTATGTAGTTATTTATTGCACCAAATACAAAACTTTCGAGATTTCTTGTATTTACTATCGGCGCATAAAAACATCGCTGCTGTCTGGAAAGAACGGGATAAAGTTGTTAACTCCTTACGTTTAATTCTGTCAAAATGGTTAGGTTAGCCCGTTAACACAAATTGTTTTACACTAAAATATAATAACTTGTATTTCGGTACCTACAAATTATATTTTTTCTAATTAATTGTTAGCCAATTCCAACAGGAAATTTTTTTTAACTTTCTCCTATCTAACTAATTTTCCAATCTGGATTTTTTATAGTTTATAAGCGTTAATGCCGTCAATGTTTAGCATATAAAAAAATATTGCTATCGGCCACCGGTTACTGTTTCTTTAAATCCTGAACTCTCCTGTCAATTTATCTGTTGTATCTACTGCACTCTTTGTTTTATTTTAGTGTAATATTCTTCACTTATTTCTTCTAAACTTATTTTGTCATCGTTATGTTCTGTCAATAAAAAAATAACTACTGCTGCATTTTTCTTTGCGGCATAAGAAAGGTTTTAGTTTCCATGAAAGCAAACGTGCTTGAAAAGTCTTTCTTATATCTTGCTGAAGGTAGTTTGTTTGACATATAATGTTTATTTTTGGGTTAAGGTTATATCTTTATGTAGACGCTTATCGGCTAACTTAATACTGGTAAGAAAATTATTAAAGTATAAATTTTATAATATTGCATTTTACTCAAATCGCGCGATCAAATAGCTTCACTGAATAAATTTGCATATTGTATGTAAACCCGAAAAAGAGGCCTTGCCTCGAAATGGGACTAACTGCTCATCTATGCACAAGGAATCAGATATATTTAAAGATCCCTTGCTATTTAATACAAAACCATCAACAAAGAGATCTATGATTGTGACAAATTTATCAGCGCGTTTTCTTTCTTCAGCTGTATCAACATTTTAGAATCTTAAAAAGCACATATTGTATTGGAATCAGTTGCGAGACACAGTAGATGATAATACAGGACGACATAAAGTTTAATTTTGGCGCCAAAATACACATATTGGCTCTTCAGTAGTGTCCCAGGCTACAAAAATGACGAGCAAACCACTAAATTCTTTTAGTTCTTCTTCCAGTTCCTTCAGTTCTAATGTAGTACTAAATAAACATATTTGAATTGATTCTTTAAAGCATGAGATTTAATAATTTGATAGCTTCTTGATAACAGAGTAGCTCTAATTTTCCTATGTACATATCTTCTATGTTTACAAAGCAGCGCTTATGCTTTTACAGCCATTCTGGTCGTTAATATTAAAATTATAAAAAAGTTTGTTCTTCAGGCAAGTTAAAATACTGTACTTTGCAGATATGTAATATGCAGCAGATGCTACAGATAATAATAATGAAAGCTATCATCTCATAATTACTAAAAGTTGATTAAAGATTTCTTCTTGTTGTTTAATGAATAGATTTAAATCCTTCAAACCACTTTCTTTGGTCTGTAGGATGCAATTTTTGTACTTCACAGTACTTTTCTCTTCCAACCACACGCTGGTGGTTGCAGCTTATAAGGAATCCCTGCCAGATTTTTTTTATTTCGATTTTTTTCCTTGTAGCCTGTATTTCACGATAGCCTGTATATCTTGTGCTTGTATATGTAAATCATTGCTCCTAAAATAAAACATTTTTCTTTATATGTCTGTCTATTTCGAACAGTTTAATGTTCCATAAATGGATACTAAAAAACTGATTAAGGTGAATTAATTGTTAGAGAAATTTAAAATGACTGTTTTCTAAATAAGATAAATTGAATAGTGTTTAATAATTTTGTATTTTGCATGCGGCTATATGAAAGAAAACATAAATGTCATAAAACATCCGAAAAATAACAAAGCGCCTGGAACAGACAATGAGATGAGAATCTAAAGTTAGACTACTATACCTAGTACATAACCCCACCTTTTCCTACCTAGGCTCAATAATAAATGACAGCGACGTTAGTCAAGAAATACAAGCACAGATTTTTAGCGGTAAGTGCACTAAAGCATTCAAAGACTTGGTGAAAAGTAAGTTACTGAATCGTGAGTAGTAGTAGAAGTTTTCTTCTTCTTAAGGTGCCTGTCCGTTCCAAACGTTGGCGATCATTCTGGCTATGATGACTTTATTGGTTGCTATACGAAATAGCTGTGTTGGGGTCTTTCTATACCATGCTCTCAGGTTAGCAAGCCAGGATATTCTTCTTCGTCCTGGGGCCCTTTTTCCTTCAATTTTACCTTGCAAAATACATTGAAGTAGCTCATATCGGCCTTGATTTCTCATTATATGTCTTAAGTACTGCAGCCTACGGTCCTTCACGATGTTGACCAAATCCGCGGTTGTGTTCAACCTCCGTAGCACTTCTTCATTAGTGACTTTGTCTGTCCATGGTATTTTTAGGATCCTTCTGTACAGCCATAGCTCAAAAGCCTGAAGTTTTGATAAAGTTTCCGCCTTCAATGTCCACATTTCTACTCAGTACAGAAGCACTGACTACACATAACATTTAAGGAGCCTTATTTTTGTTTCTAGGAGTAGAAGTTTAGAATATAAAAAACAGTAATTAGACCAGTAGTCACATATGAATGTAAAACGTATAATCTTTGTGCCGCTAACGAAAATCAATCGACAATATTCATCATCATCAGTGGCGTTACAGCTCTTTATGAGCCAAAGCTTTCTTCAAAACAATCCTCCATTCACCCCTGTCTCTGGCAACTCTTCTCCATGCTTTAATTCCGATAGACTTTAAATCATTTTCTAGGTTGTCTTGGTACCTAAGTCTCGGTCTTCCTCTTCTTCGTTGTCCGATCGGCCTCTTCGGTCAAAAACTTTTTTGACTATGGCATCTTCCTCTCGTCTGATTACATGACTTATCCATCTGAGGCGTGCTACCTTAATGAATTTTACAACGTCAGGTTCTCCAAATCTTTTATACAACTCAAAATTGTAACACCTGCGCCACAAACCTTGTTCTTTTATGCCTCCATATATTCGTCTTAGTATTTTTCGCTCAAAACGTTTGAGCAATTCTTGGTCATTCTGTGTTAGTGTCCAAGTTTCTGAACCATATGTTAGCACTGGTCTTATTAGTGTTTTGTATACAGTCAGTTTAATTTTTCTAGGCATTTTTGAGGCTATCTGTTTTCTTAAGCCATAGTAACACTTATTGGCGAGCGCTATTCTTCTTTTGATTTCTTCACTGACGTTATTATCTTTGGTTAGCAGCGACCCTAAGTATATGAAGGTGTCAACACCTTCCAGTTCTAGGTCATCAATTATAATTCGTGTAGGTGTCGGGTTTCTTAACCTAGTGCAACACATATATTTGGTCTTTTGAACATTTATATTTAGTCCCATTCTGTGTGCAGATGCTCTTAACGACCGAAATGCTTCAGTCAGAGATTCTGTGGACCTACCTATGATGTCTATGTCATCTGCGTATCCGACAATTTGTACTGATTTGTTAAAGATAGTACCAGTCATAGTAATCTGCGACTCTCGAATTATTTTTTCTAATGCCAGGTTAAATAAGAGACACGATAGTCCAATCGACAATATTGGAATGCACAATATTAAAAAAGATATTGGGAACAACAAAACATAGTCGAGATGGTTCGTCGAAAATAAAAATAAACTATGCGCTGGATGAATTAATGCAGATCGCAGATATCTTTATTATTATAAAATCACAAAGACTAAACTGGATTGGTCACTTAGAAAGGATGCCAGATAATCAAGATGTAAAAAGTAATTTAGAGATAGAAACACTAAGCAAATAGAACAAAAGGAAGGCTCTGTAAAAGGTGGATAGACAATGTTGAGGGATATATTAAAACTATGAACATCAAGCAGTGGCGAAGGAAAGTTTCCGAAAGGGCAGAATGAAGGAACGTTGGTCATCAGGCCAAGACCGAC
Organism: Diabrotica undecimpunctata; assembly: GCF_040954645.1. Classification (NCBI taxonomy): domain Eukaryota; kingdom Metazoa; phylum Arthropoda; class Insecta; order Coleoptera; family Chrysomelidae; genus Diabrotica; species Diabrotica undecimpunctata. The sequence continues at coordinate 140,433,739 of NC_092805.1, read as the reverse complement.
AAAGGGTATATTAAAAAAAAAATAAGAAGAAGATTTTGCATACATTTGCCGATCTGATAGTCAAAACAAATTTGGTAAAACACAGAAGTAATTTACTTCAAATTACTAAACAAATTGACAATAAATTCTTTGCAAACTTTTGTGCAATTTTATTTTCATAAAACTTGTTTGCAGTCACCCGTATAAATAGACATATTTGTATAACTTTTTGAGAAATCTGATTTTTACGCTGGAAAGCATTGGATCGGTCAAGGCGTAGGACCTTGCAATTTGACTCTTAAAATAGATCCCTAGGGCGATTATAAACGGTTTGATGTAAATTTTTCCTCCAAAAAACCCAGAGGAATATTTAAACTCGATAAAAGTTAAATTATGCAAGGCCGATAGAAGATATTCGTGTTTACTTTCAATCAAAGGTAAATATTGGAATGAATAGTTAAAACCGTTAAAAGCAGAGCAGACTTTGTATAAGCAGGTATGATTATTTTACTGTTATGTCTACCAAAAGTATAAAGGTTTCTGTCTGAAAACAGTGCTTCGGTTTTTATGTGGTCGTCCCATGTCAATAAGTGATAAGGTTTGATTGACATCTACAGGCAGTGGTATTTGAAACATTTCTGTAACGTGTTGGTTAGTAAATAATTGAAAATTAAGACCAACCCAACGACATTGATAATGACAACGAATAAAAATACAGAATTCTGCGAAATTTTGTAAAAACAAGTGAGAATTTAAAATAAACAGTATTTATTATGTAAAATTTTAAAAACAATGTATCGTCATGGCGCCAATATAATGACAATAAGTTTCTCTTACATTGTTGACTTGTTATTGTATGGTTTAGTTGATTTTTTAATATTAAAAACGTAAAAAAAAATAAATAAAGAATAAAAAAATAAGTTGTAATTTAATAAAAATTGCACGTTAGATTGTACGGATAGTTGTATGTTTATTCCTCTAATTGTAAAAAATTCCTCTGATTGTAAAAATTGTTTGTCTTTAAATTTGTCTGGCTAATTGGCTCGTTTCTTGCTCTTTTCTTTAATTTTTTTTGTTCTATTTGAAATGTTAGGCAGAGTTTCTAAACTTATATTACATACCTTGGTAATATACAGGGTGAGTCATGAGGAACTTTACATACTTCTACCATATGTAGAGTCCCTCAGGTAGCATATCATGTGGCCACTAAAAAATGTCAACTCCTCTTCTTTATTAATTAACAGGGTGATTTGTGTAATTGACCATTTATTTCATTTTACTGTAGTGTTTATACGGCTAATTTGATTTTTTTAATTTTTGCATGATACAGTACACTACTATCAAGCATTCATGGTATTAGCTAAACTAAAAACTTCCAGGACTGGCTTTGAAAAAATTAATTTAGGGATTCGTATTAAATATTACACCCTGTATAATTTTTTTTAAAATGCAATAAGTGATTTTCAAACTACATAAATAGCCAATGAAAACGACATATGCGACAATATTGTCGCACTTTTATTAAATTTTTAGTGAACGATCAAATCTTACCAAAAATAGAACAACCATAATGAAGTATCAAAGGTATTAATTTAAACAAATGTTATAAATTTCAAACATTTTAATTAAAATGAGTTCCTACAACATAATCTAATACGTAGAAAATTAACATCTTTACTGTCACTTTGTATTATCTCTACGATCGAATCAATGGTTTTTCAATTTTAAATTTTTACTCGTAGATCGTATTGGGGCATTATTTTCGATAAATAATAAATTAAATTGATTAAAAAGTCAAACCTCTTGTATGTGTTAGTTTTTTATTGATTGTAAATGATTAAAATTTTATGTCAAATAATAATACATTGCATCAACTGTACTAAATAAAAATAAATCTAAAAAAGTTTAAAATGAAGGTTGGCGTTGACCGTTTGACCTTTCTTGATATTTTATACCCATTGTCATTATTGTCATTATTAATTGTTATTTATGTGTACAAGAATACATATTTCTTCTGTCATATCTACGTTAAGTACATTGTGTTAGTTGTGGTAGAGCTTTTGTTACTTTCGTTCAAAATGCCACATCAGTTTTCGACCACAGAATATGCAGACATAATATTTGTTTATGGATTCTGTAATGGGAATGGTAGGGCTGCTAGTAGAGAATATCGCAGGAGATTTCCTAATCGTCGAACTCCCAGTCATCCAACATTTGGGTCAGTTTTTAATTATTTGCGAGAAAATGGCACTTTTCCTAGTGGAACAACAGAGCGACATGTAGATGAAGCGCAGGAAGATGACATTATGGACGCCGTTACTATGAACCCTACAATAAGCACTAGACAAGTAAGTCGAGAACTTAATGTTACTCAATCAAAAGTAAGTAGAGTCTTATAAAAAAATAATCTATATCCATATACATTCAAATGGTTCAGCGACTACATGCTGGAGATAAGATCGATAGGTTGGAATTTTGTAGATGAATTAACAATAATCGACCAACGCTATACAGGACACTATTTACAGATGAAGCCCAATATACCAGAGACGGGATAAATAATTCACGAAACTCACATGTGTGGGCAGAAGAAAATCCCCATGCTATTCGAGAACGTCGTTCTCAGTTAAGGTTTTCGGTTAACGTGTGGATTGATGTCATAAATAACAAATTAGTAGGTCCTCACTTTTTTGATGGTCCTTTAACAGGGCAGGTCTATTTGAACTTTCTACAAAATATTTTGCCGAATTTGCTTGCCAACGCGAACGTTGCTATCCGAGGGATGTATTTTCAGCAAGATGGGGCACCCCCACACTTTTTACTGGCAGTGAGACAACATCTCAATAATGTTTATGGCAACAGGTGGATAGGACGTGCAGGTCCTATTTCGTGGCCTTCAAGATCCCCTGATTTCAATCCCGTTGATTACCATATTTGGGGACGATTGAAGCAACTAGTTTACGCAGTGAATATTAATAACCGACAACAATTAATTGATAGAATTATACATTGTTGTAATACTATTAGAAACGATCCCCAGAGTATCCGTAATTCAATACGTCAATTAACAATTCGGCAACAAAAATGTGTACAGGCTGCAGGGTTCCATTTCGAAAATCTATTTTGAATTATTTTTATTTTGTTACCATTATTGTATCTTTTCCAGTTCTAATTTATGCGTTTATCATAACTATGTACATATTTTTAGTTTTTTTTTAAATTGTTCCTAGTAATTGTTAGTAGTTACTTTGTAAAGCCATTATTTCGTCGATGGACATTAGTCTTTCTTCTTGAATTTTTATAAAATTACGTCTTATATGATCCACCACAGGTCTAGTTTTAGGATAACGCTCGTAACTAATATACTTATTATCGATTAATGTAGATAACGATGTATTTCTTGATATTTTTCAGAAGCATTGTCAGTATTTTGTCGTATCTAAATTTACAATTTTATTAATCTTCTCATTACTAGTTTAACTGCAAAAAAAACCGTCAATTCCTTTTTGTTCATATTTACTGGGTTACGAGAACGTTGTTCGGAATAAATGTTATTTTGAGTTATCATTTCTAATAACTTCAAAACATTTTAAAATAAACCACTGGAGATAAAATTTCATCTGAAATTTGAAAATTATCATCATCAGTATCTACCAAAGTTAGCCAAAGGGTTTCTGTGTCCAGTTGTATGCTTTTTCTTTCTTATTTTTGTTTTTTATCTTTTTGTGGTTGTTCACCTATCTCGTTATATTCAGTACCTTCTGCATTTTTACCTCTTCATTTTTTTACGTTTTCCGAGATTCCGAAACTACTCGTTTTCGAGCAATACATTTTATAAAATAATGAACTTAGATGAATTTTCTAATATATCTTCATTAAGACCCTTTAATAGAGGATACGCTAAAAAGGCGGGCGGTAACTAATTTATATTCTTCATTATCACTTTTAATATCGGAATCAATATTTCTATTGGGAACTAATAAATGCTCGTCTGATGAAAATCCCAGATTATTTCGAGAAGATCAAACGCAATTTCAACAAAAACTAAATGTTTGGACAGGCATATTAGATAACTATATTGTAGACCAAATATTTGTTGACGGTAATTTAAACGATAAAACTTATCTTAATATGTTGGAGACCAAGATAACGCTGGCAATTAATGATATACTTACAAATTATCCGCAAGAGTTCCTTCAAAACGTCATAGACGGAGCGACGCCCCACTATGCTTCCAGGGTGCAAAATTATCTAGATAATGTTTTTCCGGCAAGATGGATTAGCCGACTCGAATATAGAATGACCAACAAGATCTCTTGACTTAATTCCATTAGAATTTTTTCTATGGGCTTATTTAAAATCCAAAGTGTATCAGACCAAACCAAATACAATTGACCAACTACGCCAAGGAATTATCTCAGAATGCCGTACTATTGATCAAAGGATGCAAAAAGTTGCAAAAGAGAAGATACAAGAAATATATTGTATTACTGATAAAAAGTAAATGGGAAACATTTTAAACACCTTTAACTTTACAATAAGTTTTAGCTTCTAATTACTCTGCAATTTGTTTATTCAGTATTAGTTGTCACTTGCAGTTCATAACGTATCTTTAATCATCAATTTAGTTGTAATAATTTAAACTGTAATAAATCCATTTTACTCCTATTTAAAACAAAACCTCTTCTACCATAATATAAAAAAGATGAACTCAAACGACCAAAAATTAATTTATCTTTTGCAAGATATGTATAAAAATTCTATCTTGCATAATTTAAATTCTGTAAATTTTTGAACCAAAGTACATATTATATGTTTTTAAAATCAGTATTTCAAAAACTTTTAAATAAGGTGTCACATGATGTACTTTCCAAGTCTTGACTGTCATCTGAAGAAGGATCGCATAAAGTTTGAAACATTGATGTTATAATATACTACGATTATTTTAAAAATCGACCTGTCTGAGCGTTTTGCTTAATTGCTAACAATACCTAAGCTATTAGGGGTGGGGTAACATTTATTCCAGCGCATGGTATATTTTAGAATACAATTCTAAACTTTAAACAATAATTTAGCTTTATGAAATTTTTATGTAGAGTAAAAGAAATTTTTGAAAGTAAGAAATATTAGTTTCTCTCTCCCATTAAACCATTAATCCTATTGAAAATAAAGTAATAGGTCCCAACTGAATGCCACATTAAGCTTGAGATACAAACTAGAAAAGTACTTATTCTTTAGACTCAAGTTCTTTTAGTGGATGTGAATTCAACTCAGAATTCATTTCCTGTGTGCACGAATCGAACTGCGTTAGTGCTTTTAACAGAAGTTTATTTCGTTGCGAACTTTTCATAGCGTTATTCTCGACATATAGATTAAATTAAATTTGAAATTGCTTGGCTAACAAAGAGTATTTTATTTGTTTTAAAGTATTTTATTTCTTTTTAATTGTGATCGTATAATAATTTAACAAATCTTATAGTAATAAAATTAAAACTTAAATAAATATGATTAAATAATTTCTAATTTATTATAAAAAGTATAGAAGAGTACAAGGATATAAAAGTAAACGCAGTCCCAAATAGAAATAGCAAGTGGGGCAAAAATAATTACCCCATTTTAAACCGCTCTAACTTTTACAAAAGGTGCCAAATATCAATTCGGTTTTGAGATTTGTTAAGGTAACAAATGTTGAACACTAATCAAAAAACTGTAAATCGGTTTACGCCACAAGAACGCAAAATAATTGTTTCTATTTTTTTGCTGATCAATTCGTCAGTTGTTTTGGTGCAGCGCGAATTTCGTGGCAAATTTACTGGCCGTCCAACACGCCAGTACTTCAGTCAGAACTTCGTCGCGGAGGAGTCATCCCTCTAAGAGTATTGCTGCTGTTACCCAATACGTTGAAGAGGTACCTGGAACATCGACAAGACGATATATAATGCAAGGCGGTCCTTACGCAAAATTTTGGTAAAATATTTAAAGATGTTCACTTACAAAGTGCAGATAGTGCATCAGCTGTTAGCTGTTGACCGCCAAACACGTTTAACCTACTGTTAAGCCATGCTAAGCTTTAACGAACAGGAGGACGATTTTTCATTTAAAATTATCATGGTATTGGGTGATATCCCGATAAGAGCATAACCCCAACATACGCTAAAATTTCTGCCGAAGTAGCATTAAGATTGTGAACTAATGTTTGCCCCGCATAAGAATTTCTTCAGCGAACAATGTACTCTATTGTATCTTACGTAAAATAACTCCTAAATGCATTAATCAGGCTAATTATTTCTTTAAAAATATGCTCTACATTAGGGCGGTATTCGTAGTCGGTTTCAAAAACCTTTAAAGTAAATTAAAAAATATTTAGTTTCCACGTAGTTGGATTTAAAAGTGGTCATTTAACAGATTAAGAGCATTTGGAGGCACATGATTAAAAAATATGATTCTTTCAAAAGGTACTCGTTTGGGAACATTGTCAGTATCATCAGCAGCTCCAATTTTATGACTGTAATGCACACTTACTTATTTAAGTTATTTAGAAGGGAAAGGAGTACAATTGTTTTAGATTTTACTAGTTTGTTCGGTAATTGGTACTCGTTGACTATCCAGTTTGTAATTTTCTTGTAAGACTTAAAAACCTGCCAGAAACGATGTCTTATATATTTTATACCTTTTAGATGTATTGAGAAAATAAATTTTTCCATACATTTCTAATTAGATAGTTAATTCCAAAAACCATAAAATTGTTCTTAAAGTTATTCAAGGCCACAATAATTTCGACAAAGTCATTAATCTGGTCCGGTTTTGTTTCTACCGTGAGTTCGTTTATTGTTTCTGTTAAGGTTAAAAAACCTTGTTTTTCCTTTTATTACTTCATGTACATAAAAGATTTAAAATAATGTGTTATTTTTTTTAAATTTTAGCTTCGATTTTAACTTAATAATATAATTAGTTAGAACATTCATCAGAAGTCAAATGGGGATAGGAAATAATTTTTTAGTTGGAGTTTTGGTTCAGCTGTAAGAAGCGTTCGGTTTATTTTTCCCTTCCAATTAAGTCAGCGAACCTAGGTATTGGCACAGAATAACTAACAATCAGAATGCCCACCCCCAGATGCCGTTTTTAAAGTTTGTCAGCACGCGATGGCCATATTTTAAACGGAAACATAGACTCGAACTGAGAAATTTGTGACAAGCTACTACAAAACTGTAACTTAAATTTTTGGAGATTAATAATTTAGAACATCTGAAATAATTTAATCTATTCTTTAGCTAAAAGTACCAATAAAATAGTGCATATTATGTCTATGGTTGCCGTAAATAAATTAAACCTGGTTAATTTTTCTATGCACACAAGATAAAATGTCACTGAACAGCACTGGTTCCGACTAAAACATGGCTGATTCCGTTTGCGCGAACGAGATGCGCGTACTTATTTTTTCAAGCAGAGTGGGCATTCTAATTGTTTATTATTCTGTGGTATTGGATCAGAATTCTCTGCAGTGCCGTCCCTATCAGAGATTAGGAATCGGATTTAGGACCTTAACACGTTTATTTTTAATTTAATTTTTTTGTCATATTTACTTACTTAAATTGTCTATTATTAATTATAATAATATACTAATAATAACCGTTTAATATAATTCTAATTAAACATAATTGTTTACCAGGAAAGGTTGTAATACCCCTTCAGATCTCTTTGACCCTTTTAAAACAAATATTGGGCTGCGCCAGGGAGACCCTCTCTCCCGTATACTGTTTAATCTGGCTCTGGAAAAAGTAATACGTATGTCACAAATTACGACCACTGGTTCAATATACAGATTAAACGAATTTAAAACGGAACATACAATTTAATATATGTCTTTTTGAACTGCATTTGAAATAGTGGACCAATATAAAACTTGGACAAAAATAAATCCATACCCGGCGATAGACATTGTATAAAATATCGTTCAACTATCTGTCTCCTTTAAAGGAAAGAGGAGCTTGCCTAATAGTCGGAGAGATAGAGCCGAAATTTTGAACTGATCAGTAATAAGACATTTCTCTATTGGAATATATTCATTGTAACAGGGTTAAGACTTTGCCTTACAGGCGGACGCCCCTCGTGGTACAGAGGGTGGCTATACAGGGATGAAGTTGTAATTTTTTTCGGAAAAATTAACGATCGATAATATGGCTGAAAATTTGCCCAGAGTAAGATCTTGGTATAACTAGACGAAATCCCAAAGGGCGGACGCGAGAGTGGATACATAAGGGGTGGCGGACAGGGGTGAAATTGCAATTTTTTGGGGAAAAATTAACGATAAGTAATATGTCCGCCATTTTCATGGCTCATTATTTAGCCCCTAAAAACTCTAAATCGAAAAGAGCGGACAGCTGGGTTGGTACAGAGAGCCATAAAACGGGATCAAACGTACCACTTGCCTGCGCATTTTAGGTCTCGGTAACAATTTTTAAACTGATTTTATTATGATATTTTTATACCGATTGATTTGAAAATTTGTATGCTCACTTCTGTTACTATTCTGAAAAACGTCAAGTAGAGTTTTCCTCAAAATTTTCCAAAAAAATTTCCGTAAATGAAAATTTTCGTAATTTTTTGAGGTAAAATCTAATTTGTAGAATCATTTCGATTTTCTGTCAGTTATACCATGATTTTCTTTCAAAAATTTTCAAACGATTTTTCCGATAAGAAAAAAAATTAGAAAAACTTTTCTAAAATATTTGATAAAACTCTACATCATCGTCTGAATCTTTTATAGAATATTTTGTAGTTTTAAAATGATATTATGACAATGTTTTTTTTTTCAAACAGTGATTCTAGGCAACCTATTTGGGTGGAGTTTTGACTTGTTCTTGAAAGAATTTAGAATCCAGCAGCCCGCTGAAGTTTTGGATTTTTATAATATAATTATTTGACAACCTTTTGTTGGCCAACCACCTAGAACGGAGTTGAGCCGAAATACATTGATTTCGTATGTTCCGTTTTAAATTCGTTCAATCTGTATAATAAATCAGTGCAAATCCTGGCCTGTGCTGATGATATCAATATTGTTGGGAGAACGGAAAACGCTATACGAGAGGCGTATGTAGCATTAAAAGAAACAGCTAAAAAAAATGAGTTTAATAATAAATACAAACAAAACGAAGTATATGAAAATAAGCACGCAACCACAAATCCAACGATCATTTGTTATAGAAAATGACGTCGTCGAAGAAGTGAACGAATCTGTATACCTGGAAGCGCTCCTTAACACTGAAAATAATACTACCGGAGAGATAATTCTCAGAGACACGGCCAACAGATGCTATTTTGGGTTCAATTTCCTCCTTAAATCCACAATTATATCTAGAAATACAAAAATAAAACTCTACAAAACAATAATACGCCCAGCCCTAACATATGGTTCAGAGACCTTTATTCTGACAAAAAATAATGTAAACATATTAGGATCTTTTGGAAGAAAAGTATTAAGGCGAATCTATGGAGCAATGAATGACAATGGAGTGTAGAGAAGACGATAGAACTTCGAACTTTCTAGAATATACCAGGAACCTGATATCGTAAAACATATTAAGATAGGAAGTCCGAGGTGGATAGGATATGTAATGCTGATGGAACAAAATGGCCAAGCTAGAAAAACACTATTTCATAGACTTATTGATCAAAGAAGAAGAAGAAGACCCAGAACAAGGTTTCTTGATAACATCGATAAAGACATGACAAATATGGGAATACGTGCTTGGTGGAGAAAGGCGATGGATAGGGACGACCGGAGAGAAATTTTTGAGGAGACTAGGACTCACGCAGTTTTGTAAAGCCAAAATGATAATGATGATGATAATTGGAAACGGTATATTTTCCATCAAAAAGTAGGGATTAAATTGGGTTGTGCATAATATCTGTTTTATTATTTTTTTCCTCACATTTTCATAACTTAGTGAAATTAACCCTTACAACAATTTAATATATTTTGGGACGTAACCTTGATATTTTCCTGGCGCCCACAATTTTCTTTTTAGTTGGTTCTTTATTTTAGTATTTTTTTCTTCTTCTTTTGGCATCATAACCCTGGATGGGTCTTTGAATGTCTGGTTATGTCCTTCCATTCAGATCTCTCTTGTGCCCTTCTTCTCCATTGTCTTATGTTCATTGATTCAAGATGGCTCCTCAGAGAAACGGTCGTGTTTATGATTCGTTAGTTAAGTGCTGTAAAAAGTGCCTAAAAGTTGCACAAAGTGGTTTGTTATGTGCAAAATGTGGAACCTTATCACATAGTGGCTGCCAGAAGCAATTAAAATCTATAAAATATATCGACGATGAAACAGTTATATGCTGTGAAGAAAGTGTGAGGTGAAGTGATACATCAAACGAAATCTTGGATAAAGGGGCTGACGATGAGGACCCGAGGGTAACTGAAATCAGGTGCTTAAAGAAAATTATTTATCAAAATGATATTATAATATCAAATCAACAAATAACGATAAATTTACTGAAAGAACAAATAGATTTATTTAAATATATGCAATTAACCGACCAGTCGCCATCTACTCAACAAAATTTGAATTTAGTAAACCACTCTAACAGAAACCTCAATTTTGAACGACCGATACAGTCTAGCAGTAAAGAATACCCAAAAAACAAAAAAACTACACCCGCAAAAAATATTGCTGTTAATGAAGGTCTAGCTGTTGATAAAGAAAGGAGTTCCCCAACAAAAACTGTGTTTAAAAATGTTACCAATAAAAATAAACAAGTTGTTTCCTTAATCGAAAATAATAAACAATTATCAGCTGATATCTTAAGAATACAAACGGAAGCAAAATGTTCAGATATTATTAATTTAACAAACGATGATAATTTGATAAATATTGAGAATACAAATTCGGTTACAAATACTAGTGGGCAAGAATGGAAAATGGTTAGACACAAAAAAGGAATGGACGTTTTGTTATAGGTAATAATGAGAACTCAGAAATCAGTGGTGTCCCAAAATTTAGCCATCTCCATGTTACTAGAGTAGACCAACATACAACGGCAGAAAATCTTAAGAAGATGTTAGAAAAACACTTTCCAGAAGTAATATGTACGTCGTTAATGGCTAAGCATCCCAATATATATTCATCTTTTAAAGTTTCAATTTTTGAACAAAATTTCGGTAAAGCGATGGACCCAAAACTATGGCCAGTAGGTTCCTATGTAAGTAGGTTTTTTATGAAGCGTCCAACACATACGCAAATAAAGTGAATTATAAACAAATTACTTTTAAACAGGAAAAAGGAACGGATGAGTACGATCTCCTACTGTCAAATATTCAGGGACTAAATCAATTTAAAATGGATTGTTTATTTGCTGATTATAAGGAGTCTGACTTGAAATTTCTTTGTATGACTGAGACGTGGTCAGCTGATGGCGAGGTGATTCATTATAGTTTTCCAAATTTTATTATTGTAAATTCTTTTAGTAGATCCCAATATAAACGTGGTGGCGTTGCAATTTGGGCAAGGAATGATATGAAGGTTAGTTCCATGTTACTCGATCAGTACTGTGTTGAAAAAGACATTGAGGTATGTGGGCTGAAGTGGCATTATAATTTAAATCAATACACAATTTTAGTTTGCTACAGATCTCCTAAAGGTAAATTTGATGTATTTTATGAAAAACTTAATCTTATTTTAAATTCAAATTTTAAACCAAATCAATTCTTATTTTTAACAGGCGATTTTAATGTAAATTCCATGACACTAAATAATTCACACAGATTTTCTGGTCTTCTAGCATCTTATGGTTTGTCACCCAGAAACTTTACACCTACAAGGTCGACTTCCACATGCGGAAATATTTTGGATCAGGTATATACAAATTGTGATGATTGTATAGGTACTGTAAATGTAAATACTGAATCGGATCACGATATATTCCTATTGAGGTTGAATTTTATTAATCTAACTATGACATCAGTTCTAAATACTTTCAGAGTAACACATGAAGGCGCTATAGATGCATTCAACAATCTCTTGAGTAAAGAAACATGGCAAGATGTTTATCATGCAACTGATGTTGAGAGTAAATATAATGCCTTTCATGATAAATTACAGTTCTATTTCAATATTAGTTGTCCTATTAGAAAAACCAAACATTACCAAAACCAAATAAAAAAAACATGGGTCACACAAGAAGTAAAATCTTCTTCAGAAAGTCTGAAGGATTTGTATATTTTGAGTAAGGCATACCCTGACCTAAAAACTCTATACAGGCAAAAAAAATATCAGCACAAAGTTCTTGTTGAGGCCACAAAGGGTCAGTTTTATTTTAACAAAATCTCTGAATCCTCTAACAAAAACAAAACCACATGGGCTGTTATAAATGAACTTAATGGAAAACAAAAAAATCACAAAAATATCTGTCTAAAAATAGATGATACTAGGATTACAGATTCAGATATAATATGTAACAAATTTAATGATTACTTTATAGATGCACCAATAGATATAATTAGTAAAATAATTCAATCAGATTTAAATTTTCAGCATTCCAACGATTTTAATCAAACTAGTTTATTCATATCCTATGTAACAGAGGAAGATATCTTAGACATAATAAAATATAAAATTAAAAACAAACCATCGTGTGGTTTTGATGAAATATCAGGTATAGTAATTAAGAAAATTGCGTCTCAGATTTTGACACCACTTGCTCACATTATAAATGCTTCTTTTAATGCTGGTGTTTTTCCCAGTTTGCTGAAAACTTCTATCATTTCACCGGTATTAAAACAAAGTGATCCTGAATTAATGTCAAATTTTCGACCATTGTCTGTTCCATCTGTGATATCTAAGATTATTGAATATGCAATGCTAAAACAACTTTTATTATTTTTAGATATCAACCAAATTATCACAAAGCATCAACATGGATTTCGAAATAAATTTTCTACTTCCACAGCCATTAACAGTTTCTATGAGGAAGTCTTAATCTCTATTGAAAACAGTGAAAATCCAACTGCCATTTTTTGTGACCTCAGTCGTGCTTTTGATTGTGTGCAACACGATGTACCCCTCGATAGATTGTACAGATATGGTGTTAGGGGAGTTGCCCATAGTTGGTTTGGTTCCTATCTGAAAGACCGGCATCAAATAGTTAGAGTGAAAAATAACTTCAAGATTTCAATGTCTGATCCGATTGTTAATAAAAATGGGGTACCACAAGGCTCCATATTGGGCCCGATATTATTTATTTTGTATATTAATGAACTACCAATGTAATGTCTGATGCATTTGTATCAGTTTACGCTGATGACTCAACAATGCTATATCGCGATAAAGACATAAATTTTTTACAAGATAAAATAACAAACTCACTGAAGACCTTCTCTGATTGGTCCAGTAATCAGTCGCTCCTCTTTAATGTTCACAAAACTAAATTTTTATCATTTACATCTCGTTCAAATTCTACTAAACCAAATTTAAGTATTTCCATAAATGGTGAGGGTATTTTGAGTTGTAGTAATGTGAAGTTTTTAGGAGTGACTTTCGACTCTCATTTATCTTTTAAGACTCATTGTTGGAATGTATGTAAAAAACTCAATTCTAAATGTTATCAATTGAAAAACTTGGGTAGAATACTTAGTCTGCAACACGTTCGTCTTTTTTATTTTGCTGAGGTACAATCGACAATGAGTTACGGTATAACTGTCTGGGGTGGCTCTTCTAGTATAAAGGACGTTTTTAAGACCCAAAAGCGTATTGTCAGATGTATTGCAGGTGTTCCGTATGGTTGGTCTTGTAAAAACCTATTTAGAGATTTAAATATATTAACAGTGTATGGAATTTACATTTTGGAATTATTGATACTAATTCATAAAAATAAAAGAACTTTTTTATGTAACAGTGATATTCACTCACACAACACAAGAAATAAGAGACAGTTTGTAGTACCCTATCGACATTTAGAAATAAGTAGGAAGTCATCTACTGTCTCTGGTTTACTACTGTATAATCAACTTCCTCAAAAATTTAAAAACATTCATTCAACTACAGCTTTTAAAAACCAAGTCAAAGAGTACCTAGTGACCATGTGTCCTTATACATTAGGTGAATATTACCAGAGTGTATCTGTGAATGCCCAAGCTGCAACATAACCAAATTTAATATTATTTTAATTATATTATGATGTCCATATTGTACGTTTTATATGTATTTTAATGTTTTAAATATTTTTAGTGTATTGTTTTCATTTTTTTGTAATAACTTTATAGTGATTTATATTATACTTTGTAACTATTTAAAATTTATATTTATAATTTTAGTTTTGACTTGCTGTAAACCTTGTTGTAACTTACAGTCAAATAAACTATCTATCTATCTATCTATCTATCTATTGTTTTCAGGTCGTCTTCCACGTCATCCAACCATCTCTTTCTGGGCCTTCCTTTTTTTCGCCTTCCTATGGGCTTCCATTGTAACATTTTCTTTGTTGTTTTTGCGTCGTTTTGTCTCTGCACATGTCCCAGCCATGACAGTCTTTGACTTTTCACAAATCTTACAAAATTTTTTCTTGTCCACTTATTCTTAATTGTATCAGTTGGCCATATTTATTTCTAGGTAGCTGTTTCTCAAAGGCATGCAAATTGACCGAATACTTCTTGAGTTTAATTGGTCATCCTCTGGCATAGCCTGCTTGCCAAGCTGCATTAAGCTATCTCACAATATTGTGTTGTGAGCACATCTATTCCATTTTTGGTACATTGGCCACTACATCTACCAAATCCCTTTCTTGTTAAATTGGTGCTTATCACAAAAGCCCACTTATACAATTTTTTTTACAATCATAAATAAATTTATTTCAGCTTCTGTTACTAACTTTTCTACTAATTTTTTATCGCTTACGTTTTAAACTTAGCTTTTCCTTAATTTTTTGATTTGTGTCATAATAGTTTGTCTATGAATGTCTAAAGTTTGCATAGGTATTTCTTGGAAGATGTTAATTAACATTATTTTATCTATTAAAATAACTGAAAATGAAACCTTGTTGACTATTATAATAGAAAACTCTTTAAACTTAATAAAATTACTTATTTTAGTGTAACACAAGCGTGAAATATTACCCTTTATCTCCACACCACAATAATATAAGGGTTATAAAAACTGGAAGGCACACAGTAATTTTAAAACTTTTATTAGATTATCTCAGTTTTATAAAATTTAAATAACTAGGAATCAAATGACACCAGCTAGTAGTGAATGTTTTTGTTCGTTAAAACTTCCTGAGTTATTTTGAGATAAAATTCGTATTACAATATCTAGTTCTAACTAATCCTGAAACTTATGCAGATAAAATCGTGGTATTACAATTGTACGTCTGTCGACAAGAAACTTTGTTTCCAGAAAAGAGCACCCAGTTATTTTAAGTTTACTTACTTTGGAAGTGCAACGAATATAAAAGATGGGGAGCCGTAAATCATGAAAATCAAATTGAACTAGTTTGCGCATCACATTTTACCAAATGCAAGGTGTGACATCTTTCAGAGCCAGATAAGGAAAAAAAACTATGTAACTAATTAATAAAAATATGAAAACTGATAATATAGGTAGATAAAAATAGATAAAAAAAGATATATTAATAAATCTGATCACCGATTAAAAATAAAACAAAGAAAGAGAGAAGAATTACACCATTAACCATTGTTCTGGCGACGTTTCGGCAAGGTCACACTTGCCATTGTCAAGTCAGATTAGTTCTGCTTCTTTTTGATGTTCGCCTGGAACATCAAGAAGAAGCAGAACTGGAAAAGAGTTACCTGGGTTTCACTAAAATTTCTGGGGTTAGAAACTAGACTTAAAAATTGAGGTTAAAAGTGGCACTGGAAAAACTTTAGACTCGGCTTCTTAAACAAACTGAAACCATGTGGATATTTTTAAAATTTGTTGAAAAAACGCCGTTTTACCAATATCTCAGATTAGATACGGCATACAAATAAAAAAACAGTGATTACTCTTATCGGAACTGACACATTACATTGAGTATAAATCACTTTTTCGAACAAATTTTTACCGGCTTCTTCAAACTACACACCGACGGCTGTTCTCAATGACCAACCATTCAAACCTCACTTAAACTGTAACTATACGTTGAACTTAACACTGCGACACATTTTCCATAAAAAGGGACAAAAAACGAGCAAACATTACAAATTTGACGTAAAATTTGGACATACACTGAAGCCAGTTGCCCCTAACAGTGACCTCAGCGAGAGTGATGTAATTATCTTTAAAATTCATTCGCCCAACTTGGTATAAACAAAACACTTAAACGGGAACGGGAACGCAAAATATCCTAAAGCGGCTTTCGATCAAAGAATACCGAGGAAATACCTATCTGTGATATATAAACAAACTTTAAAATCATCAATCATAATACATCGACCTCGGCGACGCAAAAGGAATTGAAATACTTTTTCGGTGTTTTGACTTGTACGATATGAAACAGAAATACATGGAAAATATTCTTCGGTGTTTTAATACATATACGAGGGGACTTCAATATATACCAAGGAATTTACAAATGCTACATGTTTACAGAAAGAATATGGAAATTTGTTTTCGATGGTTGATCTACAGTAATTCCAAATTAATCGGTATGACGTAGTCATTTTGTTACCAAACGAGGCCGGCTAATATTTTGAGTAGATAGAGGTTTTGCCAAAAGAAAGAGTGGGAGAGAGATACATCTTGGAATAAAGTTTTTTGATTTGCAAAGGGGCATACTTTAGAAAATGGTGGGAAATACGACAGGTTTATTGATGAAAAAAAGAAAAAATACGGGAAGTTACAAGATTTGGAAGACAAAGGTTGTTTGTGTTTCTTGATAAATTAATTAACTAAAATTAAATATTGATTTTCTAAAGGTTTGGAGTAAGTGATTTTGCAGCCAAGCAGTAGAAAGGCAGAGAGTTTTCAAACAAGTTTTTTATTTAATACTAGTTATCTGAGGTGGGGCTAGGGAGATATTTTTGAGAAGCTACCAGATTTTGGAGCAATTAGAAGCAGAACCAGATCGGCAGAGATTTTTTATTTTTGTCCGATAAAAATACTCTCTTTAGGCGGAGTTCTAACCAGGAGGAGAGGTCACTCACCTAGGAGAATCCAGAGTCCAGGAGAAGACGATCTAATCGTTGAAATTTCAACTTTGATCTTACATTTCTTAAAAAGGACAATTATACGAAGATACGTTTTTTTACTAATAGTTATCGACGTGATTAGAGAAACAACTTTCTTTTGTTCCTACAATTTGTTAAATATGCTAGAGATATGTGATTTGTATGTTTTGATTTTCTCATAATTTAAATGTCGTAATTTTGAAACTGTTAGAAAATTTTATCCATTTTATAGCAGGTATATGAATTTTTGTTGCTAATGTTATATTGAGGAATTTTGCATATGACATCTTCTATTGATTTTTTTTATTTATACAATATATCGATGACACTTATTTTGGATGTTTATGTGTTTTTTTATTTCTTATGGTCCTCTTACTTGCAAATACAACAGCAGATACACTGAACCACGAAAACAGAGCCTGAGTAAGATTGAGTTAAGATAAACTATTTGAACCATTATAATACAATTGAATTATCTTTCAATCTTCACTTCTGAAAATAGATCTCCCTAATAATCTTCCATCTATTATCTGTGATTTTGGCCACGTGACCTGCCCAGTTTCATTTTAGTGTTGCTATTCTCTCTACAGCATCAGCTGTTCCTAATCTTCGTCGTAACGCCGAAACATCTTTCCTGATGTCAACCAATAGTTCGACGCTGTATTGTCGACATATTCTTGGCTAATCTCATTGAGATGTCGCCCATGCAGAGGTTTACCCATCCAGATACGCATTTTTTCTTGCATAGTCAGATGGTTTATACGCATTTCTTGTTCCCTCAGTTTAAGCGGCGTTATATCATCTACTGTGTAAATTGCTCAATGTAAAGTAGATGTCTCAGCCTGTACCTGAAAATAAGTTCTTAAATTAGTAACCTGTTTATCCAGTTGCTCACCTATGTCCATAAGTCCTCTTCTCCCTTGATACCGTAGTAATATTGTTCTCTCTACTGCACTGAGTGGATGGTGTTTTTGCGCCTTTGAGAAGTGTTCTTACTTTCCGCTGAAGACCCTCTATATCCTCTTTGACCACTTTATAATACCAAATGAGTAGTTCAGCGCGGAACAAACGTACGTATTTAATGCCTTAAACAAATGTTTACTATTAACATATGTACGATTTAGTTGTCTTACTCTTCGTACAAACTCCAAAGTTAGTTCGGTTTTCATTTGTTTATGGTCAATTTTCCGCGCTTGTTTTACTCCGAGATATCCTTCTGCCAAATACTTTACCCTGCACCTCCAGATTATATTTAGTATACGCCATCTTGCTTTATGGCATGGAAACGTGGACTTTGAAAAAAACATCTATCAACAAACTTGAAGCATTTGAAATGTGGTCATTGAGAAGAATGATGCGCATACCTTGGGTGGATAGAGTTCGAAACGATGATGTCCTTAAGAGAGCCGGCGTGGAAAGAGAACTCTTTGAATTAATTAAAAAACGCAAGATTGGTTACCTTGGGCACATATTGAGAGGAGCAAAATATGAAATACCACAGTTAATCCTACAAGGGAAGATCGAAGGTAGGAGAGGAGTCGGCCGCAAACAATTATCCTGGTTAAGGAATATTAAAGAATGGACAGGAATACACAATACAGGCGAGCTGTGTCACGCCGCCAAGAACAGAATTCTAGTAATGAGATAGTCGCCTACGCACTTTGGTGTATGGCATGTTAAGAAGAAAAAGGCACTTGTCTAGTCCAAAATGCATACTGATATCATTTGAGAAAGTTTCTACAGTTTTAAGTATCTGATCTAAGTGGTTTCGAGTGGAAGCTATTAATTTCAAATCATCTATATACAACAGATGATCAAGCTTCGCCGCAACAGTATTGATATTTTTGATGCTAAAACCTGAGTCAGTGGAATTCAGTAGCTGAGATAGTGGGTTTATCGCTAAACAGGATCAAAGAGGACTCAACGAGTCCCCATGGAAAAGGCCCCGGTTTTCACCGGGTATTTAAAGGTGAATTTTAATCTTCCACTCGGTCATTATATTATTATGCTTTAAAAAGGTCACTACATTATTATCGACTTTATATATTTTCAATATATCTATAAGCCATTCATGCGGTACTGAATCAAAGGCCGTCTTGTAGTC
This sequence comes from Diabrotica undecimpunctata, assembly GCF_040954645.1. Taxonomy (NCBI): domain Eukaryota; kingdom Metazoa; phylum Arthropoda; class Insecta; order Coleoptera; family Chrysomelidae; genus Diabrotica; species Diabrotica undecimpunctata. The sequence goes on along the minus strand of NC_092805.1, from coordinate 140,414,492 downwards.
AATAAAGTCTGTGAAAAGGTTCCTTTTTTTGGTGTACGCCTGGTTGGAAATGACTGAGTCGATTATAAGTTGTTCTTTGCAGCCCATGGAACCCTTAGCACATCCTTTCTGTAGAGGCTTTATGATATTGTTTTTATTATAATATTAGTAATATATTATTTTATTATATTATATTATAACACTAATATTTTTTTCTTTGATACAACTATAAATTTAGCTTTCTTTATGTTAAGTGTTAAGCAGGACAATAGTCTTGACTTAGTTCTAATATTTATCTTAATGGATTTTGTAAATCGTTTTTTTCTTTGCAATGATGGTATCATTTGCGTATCTAACATTATTAATCTAAATTTCATACATTTATATACCAATATTTTTGTTTTCAAGCACCTTTTTAATTATGTGTTTGGAGTATAGGTTAAGTAGATTTGATGATATAATACAACCTTGTCCCTCTTTTAATGTTTATCAATTTTTAATGAAGCTCCTTGGTTATAGTGAAGGTTGGTAATTATTCTTATGTCTTTGAGATCTATGTATTTTCTTTTAGTAAATCGTAAAATTTGCTCATGTCTCACTTTGTCGAATAGTTTATTGTAATTTATACAGTATACATGTATCTTAGTTTAAATTTAAGCATCGTTTTATTAATGTATTTTTCGGCAAACCGGGCTTCTCTTTGTCCCAGAACTTGTCTAACTCTAAATTGTGGCTCGTCGATGTCTATTGTGAGTTTGACATGTAGTCTGTAGTGTTTGATTTCTAGAAACACTTTTAAAATATTAAACTTATCGTGCAATATTCATTGCAGTGTTTGGTTTCTTTGGGATAGTTATAAATGTCGATGTAAGCTATTATTATGATATTATGCCAGTTCTGCCAATAGCACTGAAGAAGTCTTGCACCGTGTCTATATATTTCTCGTTCATTAATTTCATAATGGCGATTCGTAGGTTATTAGGTCCAGACTATCTTCGGTTTTTCATATTTTCCAAAGCATTTTAAATTGAAACTTTTGTAATATCTGGTCCTGTTTCGTTTTCTTAAAGAACCCTTTCGTTTTACTTCACGACTACCCCAAAAATTGGAACTTTAGTTCACAGTGACGTGTTTTATAAAAAAAATTAAATTAAACGGCACCCCATACAAAACGCCGAAGTTAAAGCTATATTTACTGTACTAATATGGAAAATATACTTTTTAGAAATAATATTATGAAATTGTGTGGTGGTACGCTTAATTAAAGCATATTTAATTGAATTTTGAATGTTCGTGTTGTAGCTAAAAATACTGGTAACCTTTTAGTGTCGACATACAACAACATTTACAAGTAAATGTAATTTATATAGCAATTTTTAGTATCCTAACAAAATCGCATACATTTAGATTATTTAATTAATAGATAATTGAAAACCTAATTAGAACGTGAATTTTATTTAGTTTCGAGCCTTACAGCTTCTCATTAAAGTGCATAAATAAATGCGAAAACCTACTTTAATAAAATTGCAAACCTTTTTAAATGTTTCATATGTTGAGGTTGTTTATGTAAAGTTTGCTGTAGTTGCCGGCGTCATACTCGTCATGAAGATTTAATGGAATTTTAGATTGCCTATTTACTTTGGAAAATTCATTTTATCAAAAAAGTTCTGCTCATACGATAACTTTCCGTAAGAAACATTACTCATATTACTAATTTTCCATAATTCACATTTTATGTGTGCCAAAAGAAAATTTGTTGATGTTTTAGCTTCTTGGTTCGTTATTTATTCGACAGGGAGAAGTAATAAAGGAGAAGCTAAAAGCAGATAACTGAAGGAAAGTTTTTAATAGTAGCCTGTTCTTAAATTCGGGAATGAAATTAGGATTAAATAAATATACATTACAATTTTTAAACATATATTTATAAAAAATTTTATTAACTAAGTTAATATAAAAATTTATGATATGACGTTAAAAATACTAGAAAACCTTTTTTTATACGTATCGATTGCCTTGAAATATTGACAGTAGTTGAAAAATAACTCAAAGATAAAAATCCATTCTATATAAATATGTGCCTTTTCTCTGGGGGGTGGTTCTCAAATTCTAGGGTAAAAACAGTTTGTCAAAAAAAAAACACGGTAGTCGGTAGAATAGTGAATTATGTGTTTTAAAAGTTTTTTTAGTAAAGTAAATATTTTGGAGTTATTTGCGACTGAATACTCACAAACTACACGTCAAAAAAGCAGTTTTTAAACGATTTTTTGCGAATATAACTTTAAAAATTTACATTTTATCGGGAAATTAGTTCGAACATAAAATAAAGCTTATAAAACAAAGCTTATGAAAAAAAAATACGTTTTTTTATTACCAGTTGTTTGAAAGTAGACTTTTATTCATCGAATTCAAAAATCCAAACATATGATGATAAATAACCAGAAAAAGGTGAGTTTTTCGTAAAAAACTCATAAAAACTGTTTAAAATATCTTGTAAGTTCTTAAAAATAACTTTTTTCTTCAAACGTCAAATAATGATGACATTACTTATCTAACTTGATCCTGTCAAAGTTTGATGTCTCCGCCGGCAGCAGTTTTTTTTCCCATTTCTTTACGGTGGAGGGAAAAATGTTGTCATGGCAACAATATGAAACATGTCACAAAGCAACAATACAAATGTCATTAACAACAATTAAACATCATTTTTATTTACAGTAATATTAAAAGTACAATTAGTTAATGAGGCATTTTCAAAATTGAAACCGTGCAAAAATGTTCCCGACTCTTGATACGCATTGGTAATTGTTGATGATACTGATGGTCGAGAACAACTTTCAGCAATCATTCCAACGTGCTACTGCATCATTAGCCGTGGACTCAATTTCGTTTAGGTTTTCCATTTTCGCACTAAATTTTCGCTTGCGGTTGCAACAACAATAAGCTGTCTTTAATAATTGCAAACAACTGTCAAACAACTGTAACCAGGGAGACGCAAATCCCACCGACGACTTAATTATTTTAATTTCTAACATCTAGACGACTTTGATAGTTGTCACAGTTAATTTCGAGTAAAAATAGCGTATGAATTGTACTATTTATGGTTGAAAATTGCTACGTTTGAAGAAAAAATAGTATACTTTATTCGGCAAAGAAGCGACTTTTCTTGATTTGCCCTCTACTCACTTCGTTCGGCGCGTAATATCGGGCGCGTCAAGAAAAGTCATGCTTCTCCGCCTCATAAAGTAATATACTATTACTTCATTTTTTAACGCTTATTTTTACGTTCTTTTTAAAATGTATATTATATAAAACGTATCGTTAAGACTAATTTACAGCCTTTTATCATATTTATTTAAAAATCTTTAATTCAAAACACATCTTTATCCTTACATTAAATTGAATGTTTCTTAATATTTGCCGTCAAGTTTCGTATAAATACACTCTAAATTTAATATTTATTATTAGAGTGTTCAAAAACTTTTGTAATAAGAAATAAGTAGCATTTAATTAATTTTATTGAAATGCGGGATTCTTAGAGATCCTAAGTAATTGAATGGTAATATAACTTTACGAACTTTATTAAAAGAAAATATTTGTTTAATACTACCTACGACTTTTAATTTATAAATAAGTTGAAAATACATTTTGCGGTGTTTAACTTTCAAATCTAGCGAAATTCTCAAAAATTTGTTTTGAGTTTAAAAAAATTGATCGTTATGCTTTTTAGAGTTTATACTTAGGGAAGAGTGGTCCATAGTGAGACGGTTTACAGTGTTTTTAGTCATTCGAGATTTTTTCTGAACTTTATTATATATTATTATGAATTGCAAACTGTGCCCTTTTTGCTGTTTTTTATACAAATTTTAATTTTACTTGAGGCTTAATTTTGCAAGACAAATAAAAATTGTTTTAATTATTAATTAATGATCTCAGGGCTACAAATTTTTTTATCTCTAATTACTTTACGTAGGTTCCAAGTAATATCTATGATGTGTCCTTTAAAACGAAAATGAACAAATGGAAAGATAAATGAAATTCAATAAGTTTTTGATAATAAATTATCGTACCATTTATTAAATTACCAAATCAAATATAAATTTTAATTAAAACATAAACATATACCTTATGCTCTACTACATATGCTTAAATTTAAAATTCTTTACTGTTTATACACCAATTATCAATATTAATTTTGATTGGTACACATAAGAAAAAGATCTCAGAAATTAATTTTATATCTGTTATAAAAACAAACAAACTGAATAAAATTACAAAATTTAGATTGATTGTGTGACCGTTATGAATGTGGTTGAAAATCCTTGTTCTATTATAAATCAGACTGACCTTTTTCAATTCACACACTCTTTCAAATGGCTCCTTGATTATGTTCTTCCGGCTTTCTGCTGTATCCTTGGATGCTGTGCAAAAACCCCGTTCTCCTGAGCTGTTTGAAAGTCTCTTACATCCACGAATGTAGTGGCTACGACGATTTAATCAAAAAGCCTTCCACTGTATGGAAAATCGGTATGGATTAGAATGTGTTTAATTAGAGGACACAAACAAAACGAGTTATTAAGCTTCCTAGTTTATGGCACTTTGAATTTAATAAGGCAAAGCGGTTTATTTTTTACAAAAAAGGCAACAATGTTCTAGTCCAAGGTGAACCCAATTACAGAAATGATGGAAAAGTTAAAAGCGTTTGTAAGAAAAATTTTTCTCTTTTTTCAATGGCTCTTAAGAAATTATCACTGGAAAAAGAATGAAAGGAGGATAAAGAGACTATTAATTGGCTCCTTTCCAAACACTAGTGAAAATTGAAGAAGCCTTCCTAAACTAAATTTTTACAAAGAACACTTAAAGACAGATTCTACCTCACCAGAAGAAACGTTGATGGTTTGTAAAATTGTTAAAATGCAGAAAATGACTGTTTTTTCTTTTGAACATGACTTATTGAGACTGCTTTTGACTTTTTTTTCGTTTAAACATTATCTTTATATGACTAAAAATTTTGAAGGATTATTTTGACTTTATATGATTAAAAATTTTGAACTAAATACGGTTTGCTATTATTATATATATTTATTTGCAAAACTGGTTGTTTACAATAAACATTTTTTTTAAATCTGTAAATCTGTAAATATTTTAGGCTAGAAACTTCTTTACGTAGTGAGCTAAACACTACTCGGCCGTTAATCGTTTTGTTTTATTTCCAAAAAAATGACTTTCGAGCAAAGAGCAAGCTTTGCAAATAATGGCCTCATATAAGAATTATGTTGGGATCATAATCTAGTACCTAACTATAATCTTTTATAATGCCCACCTTACAGCCTTGTTGTTTCTCGAAATGTTTAAGAATCTAAAGTAAAAAGTTTTAATGTGTACTGAGATGACAATTTTGTTTTTAAATATATTTAAGTTGTCATCTAACTCTGAGGCGTACTTTTTTCACGTGTTAACGACCCAACTTACTTTATTAAATTTGCTTACGGAGAAAGCGTTCTCTCCCTTCTTGAATTCGTTGAAAATTATGCTAATTTTGTATAAAGGGGGTCTAGCTAATCCCGTCGTATGTATCTTTTGTCTATACTTTCTTCCCAAATTAGTTTTAAATATGTAGAGTACGTATTAATGAACCCTCAACTTTTGCTGCGTAATTAACCTTTTATTAAGCAGGCCCTTCTTTTCTTATTAAAATCCCTAACTTGACTAAAATAACAACCCTTTAGAGTATTAAGTATTAGAGTTTTAGGCACAGAAAAATTTCGAGAACACAAGAGAATTTGAGAATAAAGTTATACAAAAAACTCCATGTAAATATAAAGACAAAGCCATAATTTCATAATACTTACAAACAAATTACTATGCAAACATTTAACGATTTCCAAAGAGGAGATTGAAACGTAAATAAACTTATTTTAAATTTAAATATTGTGGCTAATTCCCATTAATATAGTAATTACTTTAAAATGCACAAGAAAATAGCTTCAGAACAATATTAAGAAATTACTTTATTAATATTTTCAGCAAATCCCTTTTATTGTAAAAGTTAGCTAATTAATTTTTTTTTAAGTTTATACCATTATTAATGGACCTTCAGACCAGATTAGTCATGAATATTTATTTTTTAATTTAAATTATTCTGGTCACATTCTCCTTTTTTAGTATGTGAACCTTTATGATACTGACATTTTTTATATACGTAGATTACGTAAAAGATTTAAATAGCTTTATTTTCTTATAAATATTGGATTCACCTAAACCAATCCCGTTATATTTATATAATTTAGACTGCACACTACATTACTGATTATTACATCACCGTAGAAGAATTGAGGAGCTCGCGTGCAAAACCGGATATATCCACTTTTTACACAAAATCATGTTTTGGTGGTTTCTGGGTCTAAGCCATGATATCTATAGGTCTACATATTAATTTGCAACCAAAACCGTATGAATCCCTCCAAAATCGTTAATTAAAGTTCGACATTTGGAGCAAAACTGGTTATATCCAAATTTTGCAGGCAAACGCGGATATATCCAAATAAACAAGTCTGTGCGTATTCTGTTGCAATTTTTAGTTCGTTACTGACATTGGTTATGATCACACGTGCTTTCAATCGTGCTTAATAAAAGTAGCGTGTTTAAGTTTTACGTTAAAAATTGTATATTATGGAGGAGGATATTAGTGTAAGTGAAGGAAGTGATGAAAGCAGGAAAAGAAAAAGACGCGAGAACAAAAGGGAAGCGAGTAAAAAGCATAAGAAAGGTTGGGTATTGTTTTAAAATTGCGATTTTACTAATTTTTCTGTAATGTTAGGTATTTAGATCCCGACCCTAGATTAGAAGATTTTACACGTCCTTGTAGTCATGATGGTAAAACATATGAATGCTGCAAAGTAAGTACGCAAGATATTATAAGTCTTAGAAAACAGTTTTATAGTAACGAAGAGAAAATCCGCCATGATATGTTTTTATGTAAATATATGTCTGTGTACCAGTTAAACGACGCAGACAAAATAAAGAAATGAAAGAAAGGAACGCAACGGTTTGTTACATGTTAAAGTCTGATAAAAATATGGTTAGGGTTTGCAAAACTTTTTTCTCTGCTGTTTTTGACGTAACTAAACACAGGCTTGTCACTGTTACCAAGGTCTTAGAGGAAGGAGGTGTTCCGAAGGAGAAAAGGGGAGTTGATAGAGTATCCAAGAAAACTGCATCGAAAAAAAAAGAAAAAGTACGACAATTTATTGGTTCTTTGCGTGGTAAAGAAAGCCACTAAAATAGAAAAAAATCAAAACGTATATATCTTTCTGCAACTCTTTCTGTGGCAAAGCTGCATAAAATGTATAACAGGCAATGTAATCCTGAAGATCAAGTAACCTACGATATGTTCAGAAATATATTTTTAAATGATTTTAATGTAGGCTTCTCATCCCCTGCGTCAGATGTGTGTTCCAAGTGCACCAGGTTAAAAGAGCAATTAAGACACACAAGAGACTTACAGAAGACAAAACCTCATTATGGAGTACCGCTCCTACAGAAAAAGGGCAAACACTTTCTATGAACTCGCCCAAGAAAAACCTGAGAATAGCATGACCTTTTGTTTCGACCTTCAGCAAGTTCAACCGCTACCCCGAACACCAATCGGGGATGCGTTTTATTCTCTTCAAATTAGTTGGTATGCTTTTTGATGTGTTCCTATGACGTCTCGTAATCCGATTTTCTATGTCTGGACCGAAGATTTGGCTGGAAGAGGGGCCATTCAAATTGGTTCTGCTTTATTTCATCATCTTCAAAGTTTGAATTATGAAGAAGTACATCTTCTCAGACTATTCTGTGATGGATGTGGAGGTCAGAATAAAAATTCACATATCATTCACACCCTAATATATATTGGCTTAAAAACCAGTCCCCAGATAATTTGACAGAAATAATAATAACATTTCCAGTCCGAGGAAATAGCTTTCTACCTGCAGACCGATCATTCAGTAGAGTTGAGAAAATCTGGAAAAGACATCCAGTCATAACGTCTAAAGAAAAATATATAGAAATGTATTCGGAAGTAGGTTCGGTAAAAACACTTAGTTCTGACTGGCAAATGTATGATGTTAAAGAACTGGAAAAAGTATATAAGAAAATAAATGGAATTTCTGAATGCAAAAAAATCCACTTGAAAAAAATTTGTGAATAAAAATAATGAAACTACTATTAAAGTAAAAAAGTTTTAATTTTATCGGTTTACATCATCAGGTGACACAACTTGGGAGTCGCTTGTCAAGAAGGGAAAATCAGAAAATATACGGCTAAGTAGGTTACCATTGAGTAATTCAATACCAAATAAGAAGAAAAAAAATTTGAATCATTTGATGAAAGAGCATTTTGGTGAAGATTGGCGAAACAGGGAAGACCTTTTGTGGTACAAAAATTTATTAGACAGTAACGGAGAAGAAACCGTAGATATTTCGGAAAATAATGAAACCCAAAAAGATGAAGACAAGCATGCGATTGCCTGCACGAAGAGACTGCAATACGAATTTAAATTTGTTCGTTCTATTTTTGCAAATATTACTTTAACCAACTTGTTTTGTTTATTTAATGAAAAATAAATAATTCTTTTCGCTCACAGTGTGTCATTTTGTGTGCAAAATCAGATACTTATATCCAATGTTTTTTTGCTAATAACGCCGAGTTGTTTACTTTTTTTATAAAAAAATATACGTCATTCAGTTAGTAAACCCCATTAAATTGAAACTGTTTTTTAAAATTATTATAATTTTTTAAAATAAATATGTAGGGTATTTTTTTCATCTCCTGAAAAAACTTTAAAAGTGGATATATCCGGTTATGCACGCGAGCTCCTCAATTGGACGCTTCTATAGGGAATTCTAATCAAAGTTGGGTTACATAAATGAAATTAAGAGCATGTAACAGAAATGTGGAAACTAAATATCCTCCCACTTTTTTGCTGCTATGTCAACTTATAATTTAAAAAAAGGATTTAAACTATTTTCCTGTACAGGGCATTTAAATTTTAATGTATGTTCTGCCTCAATTACCTTATTGATAAGGTTCTTACCTTATGTATTTATTTAGGCGTACATATTTCTAAAAAAAATGAGAAATATGCAGCATATAATTAGGCATATCTAATCTCCGGTATTATTCGCAAATTATCACAAATTATCCAATAAAGTTGAAAATGTAAAACGTAGTATATTACTCTCAACATATGAATATTTTTATAATTTCCTAATTATATAGTCTCACAATAGACTATATAACTGGTATCGATTGGCATTTTAACAATATACTAAAAAATCTAGAAAAATAAAAAGAATTCCGAAATAAAATTACAGCTCCATAAAATATCTGATTTTACTTCCATTTAAAATAACAAAATAACCTACAGCTCTCCATATTTGCATATTTTCATTCGGAGTTTCAAATAAAATTTATAATTGAGTTAAGTGTCAAATTATTTATTTATTAAAGCTTTTTAATAACCAAAAACCAATATCCCTGGTGGCATTTTGTTGAGCTCCGATATAAAATCAGTTTCGAAATAGGTAAGGATTTTGCTAGATCGCATTACACTAGGGCAAAATAGAGGGTATTTTATTTTCAGCTTACAAGGCGGTTTTGTGGAGGCCACGTAAATATTTACAAAGCCGACTGGAATATTAGTGGAATAAAATATTTCAGAAAAGAAAGGATATTTCTAAATATATACATATATGCCTATACAAATACACAAAGGATTGTTGCAGCGGTCTAGTCTCGAAGGATTGTGTGAATTGGATAAAAGGTGTATATATTTTTGTTATTACGACCAGTATTCTACAAAATTTAGATACATTTCCTGCTTTTACTTTAACTTATAGTTTTGTTATCTTAGGTACATGTAAAATTGTTTGTTTTGCTGATTTCTATGTGAAACACGTTTATCTTGAAAATAAAAGAATTATTTTTGTATAATAATTCTGTAACTAATAAACCGTTGAAGTTACATGGACTGTTTTAAAAATGAAAATAACAGAGATACAAGAAGATATCGGGTTTACGAAAAACAACTAAAAACAAGAATGGATAACTCAAGAGACCATTTACTTTATAATTATAATATTACATTATTGATACAAACGAATCATTATAATAATTAAAAAAAAATGCAGAGGAGCTAAAGAAACCTGAATGTCAACAAAATATCTATAAATTGAACAACTTCAGACAGGTTACAGAAGACAAACTGGAGATATGGAAATGATAACATTCAAATAATTTTTGACGACGACAGACTTTGTGCTCCACCAGCTACAAATGATCAAATAAATGAAAAAGGTCCAGAAATAACCAAAAAGAATCAATTCCTGCAGTAAAAAATTAAGTTTAGAAAATCAGCAAAGCCGCCATCATGTGCATCGTAGATCTAAAGGCTTAGTTGAATCCATGATGTCATAACTCCACGTGTAGCCCATAGACATGCTATACAAATGGAGTAAGCGCTGCTATACAGCCGCGTTCTCCCAGTGCGACAGAGAAAGCTGACACAAAGCAGTTCATTTTTGGATAAGGCTAAGAATACTTTATTACGACTAGGATTGAACGTGCAGTCCCCGTTTAGGATCCTGTGATCCTCTTCAGGTTTGCTTTGAATGTTGTTGGTTAGCACTATACAAGGTAAAACAGCTCCGAAAAAGGCATAAGGGCAAGTTGTAGCGTGTGTTGTGAAGCATCTCGGAAGCTGTTGAGATGAAGTCAGAGGTAAAAGGTTCTGACTGGATGTGATGTTTTTTTCAGAGTGTAGTGTTTGTGTTTTTTGAGCTAAGTGTGACAAAGACTGAGTCTCTAGTTACTATTGTTCCTGCAAGCCGTTTTTACGTCTACATCCAACTCCAAAACTAACGTATTGCACTAAAATTTCGTTACTGAACGTTTGCGTTAACGGCCAGGCCACGTCAGCTTTCGAGAAGCAGTTTTGCCACAAATAGCCCTGTGTGAGTGTGTGAGATGACATGACAGTGATGGATGCTACCATTTCGATTTTACCTTAGTTCCGTCAGTCGTTTAAACGTCCTCAGCCGACTCTAGAATTTGTGGCGGGCACAAGTATTTAGTTGTCGGCTAAAGGCGTTAACGGCGAGGTTACTTCGGTAGCAGAAAGAGGACCCCTTTCACCATCATACCAGTGTGAGATTTGTGTGTAAGAGTGTTTTTGTGTGTGAGCTGATCTGCCAAAAACGAAAACTGTGGTCTCTAGTAACCTTTGTTTCTGCAAGCCGTTTGTACGTCTATGATCAACTTCAAATATAGTGTATTGCACTAAAATTCGTGTTATTGATTGCTTGCATTAACAGCCAGGTCTCGTCGGAATTACTGCCAAATCAGGTGAGAAAAGAGTTGCGACTATTTTCTTGAGGGACGGACAGGTATCATTGAGTAGGGAGATTGGGCAAAATCGTAAAAAATGCGTAAAATTTTTTTTTCTTTAATGCCCTGTATCTTGAAAACGGATGGCGTTACAAAAATTTTTTACCAAGCAAACCCCAAGTATTTTTCAGTTTTTTACCTATCCTATAGACGGGGTTGCCTTTTTTTGAAACTCCCTGTATATATATATATAAAAGTATATATATATATATATATATATATATACATATATATATATATATATATATATATATATATATATATATATATATATTTACATATGAGGTTTCTCCAAAGACCTTGGATGTAGCGCACCATGTATATTTTACACGTGTATTACTTTAAACAGCAATTTATATTTATTCACTTTCCTGGCATAAATTCACCTGTTTGTATATTATTCATGCGACGACGGTTGACGTATTTCTAAATAACGTATGTAACAAATATATATAGTTGTTTATCTAGTTTGTATTTAATTTCAAAGAAGAGATACATAGAGATAAATGGACGTTTGCTGTATGAGCGGTTAGCTGTTGAATTTGCTTAGCAAATATATCTTTGTTTAATACAAGCAAAATTATTAAATTTGGTTTGCATTATACAGAATATCTGTTAGAGTTCCTCCTCCAATAGTTTACTAAAACACTTGAATAATAATAATAAGAACAATAATGGATAATAGCAATAGTGGTAATGAGTGGCCTAAGGTGGATACAGCAAATCTTTATGTCAGCAAATTATCTTATGTCGCAGTACTATTGAAAACAAAATCAATGCGTTACCTAAAAGAAATAGTATAAATATATAAATATGAAGATATTGAGCAAGTGGACGAAATTAAATTCTTAAGAGTTTGGATTACGGAAGATCTGAATCTGAAATCAGAAATTCGCTCAAGAATAGAGCCATCAAGAGCAGTCTTTTTGAAGATAAGGAAATTTCTGATTAACCAAAGACTCCATCTACAAATCCGATATCGGGTGTTAAAATGTTCAATCCACTCTATTCTTCTTTATGGTATCGAACCCTGGACTATTAATGTTGACGTAATGAGTAAACTGGCTTTTGAGATGTGGCTTTTATGAGAACTTTGAAGATACCATCATCATCATCAGTGATGATACAGCTCTAGTTGAGCCTTGACCTTCCCCAGTCTATTTCGCCAGTCGTTTCTGTTCATCGCCAACCGTTGCCAATTTGCCGCGCCGATTTTCCTTGCGTCCTCGTCCACACCGTCCCTCCATCTTAGTGGTGGTCTGCCTCTACTCCTATTTCCCACTGGGACGGATAATAGAGTTCGTCTGGGTGTGTAATTTTCATTTGCTCTTGACACATGTCCAGCCCATCTAAGCCTACCTATTTTTATGAAGGATATTACATCTCTACCATTTACTATTTTTTTATACTTCTCGTACAATTCAAAATTATATCGCCTTCTCCAAATACCATTCTCACAGAATGCGCCCATTATTTTTCTTAGTATCTTCCTTTCGAAGACGAGCAGAAGATTTGCGTCTGTTTTGGAGATGGTCCATGTTTCTGACCCATATGTCAGCACTAGTAGGATGAGTGTTCTATATATTATTAGTTTGGTTTTCTGGCTTAAATTTCTGTTTTTTAGCTGCTTGCTTAGTCCAAAATAACATTTGTTTGCTAGCAGTACCCTCCGTTTTACTTCTTCAGATGTGTCATTATCGTTTGTTATGAGAGAACCCAAATGTAAACTTATTTACTACCTCAAAATTATATTGATCTATACTGAAGTTTTCTTCGGCGTTTCTAGCTCTATCTCGGTTATTTGGAATAGATGCTAACATTTTGGTTTTTTCCTCGTTTATTTTAAGGCCCATATTTTGTGCGGCTGTCAAGAAGGTGAAAGTCATCTCTTTAAGTCCTCGTGTAGTACGTGCGATCAAATCCAGATCGTCAGCGTAAGCCATATTCTGCGTTGATTTATTAAAGATTGTTCCCCTATTGTGTAACTCGGCATCTCTTATAGTCTTTTCTAACGCTATATTAAAGAGAAGGCACGCCAGCGCGTCTCCCTGCCTTAACCCTGCATATGTTTCAAACGCTTGTGACATATCGCCTTGTATTTGCACTCTGCAGATCACTTTACTCATAGTTGTTTTTACGAGCCTTATTAATTTATGGGGAATGTTAAGTTCATTCATGGCTTCGTATAATTTACCTCTTAGGACGCTATCATACGCTGACTTAAAGTCCACAAAGAGATGGAACGTGTCAATAATAAATTCATTGGTTTTTTCTGATATTTTGGTTTTTTCTGATATTGGTTTTTTCTAAATTCATTGAAGATACCATGGATCCGTAAATATTACGAAGGAAATGGTGTTGCACAGAATAGGCAGAGAAAGAGAACTTTTGACCACCATTAAAAGGTAAAAGATAGCATATTTGGGGCACATACTTAAGAAATGATAAGTACGAATTATTGCAGCTGATTATGAAGAGTAAAATAGAAGCAAAAAGGAGTCCTGGTAGACGACAAATATCCTGGCTAAAAAACATTAGCGACTGGACCGGGTTAAACACACAGACGATCTTAAGAAAAGCAAAAGATAGAGACGAATTTACTATGCTTATAGCCAACCTTCATTAGTGGAGACAGCACTAGAAGAACAAGATAAATGTGACTAAACTGCAAATACCGATACAAGTATTATCGCCAGAGTGGACCAATCGCAGCTAAAATTGTCACTCTGGCTAGAATTACAAGGGTTCTTATTAACTTCAATTGTGTTAGGAGATCGCCTATCTTCCAATCGAAAATCTAGCTAGTTCTTTATCTTGTCACGAAGAATTTCCGTAGCTCTTTAATTGTTAAGATAAATACGGGGTCTCACGACCTTTATATTATCAAACATATAAAAGATGAAGGAAACCGGCATTTTGGCCGTTTGAATATCTTTTGTTTAATATAAAGAAAAGTCTGAAAAGGGGCTTGTAATTATCTTACAAAAGCCTTCAAACAGCTCAACAAAAACACTTCACTGGTCAAGAAGACATTGATCTTCAAAATAGACAAAAGTCAGATCAACGTGAAACTATTTCAGATCGTGTCAAACTGTCACAGTATTCTGATAAACCACCGACGGTTAGGAGTAAATAAAATCCCGAGCGAGGACAGGATTTCATTCCTTCTCAATCGGATTACGATCTGAAGTAGCACCTTGTCGCCAAATTATTCGTTGTAAATAAGTAAAATTCCCAACGGTACTTTACTTATTTCCAACAAATTCCAGAATTATTTCACGAGAGGTGGCGGTAGGGAGTGAGCTCTTTGCTATCGAGCGTAATTGCGAGAATAAGTAAAAGTCCAGAAACGACAATTATTCCGCAATACAGGGATAGTTGCAGAGTTGACACTGTACCGGTAGGCCTATATCGAGGAGTGTTAACTCGATTACAGGCTGAGGATTAAGGAACCGGCGTCTCTGTTTGTATTCGAGGTCTCTACTGTGCGTAGAATACTGGCAAATATTTCATTTAAGACAAATATATATTCAAGTATACGAAATTTGAACTGATAAATTATTCTACATTGCCGATACCACCTTGTTGACAACAGAGCCCCCAGCGAACCTCTTGCTAAGTGTAAGTCGAGGATACGTACCTCCCCGAGTAGCTACATGATGGAATCGAAGAACCTTCGTTCCTCCTCAAGAGCGGCGGCTGGAACCATCCTGGAACTCCAGGTAATATGAAGGATGATCCAACCATACGTCAGTATCAAACCCAAGAAACTATCCAACATCTTACTGGGTTCTGAAAAAAATTAGCCCTTTTGTAAAGAATTATTATCAGTATTTACCTGATAGTATATTTCAGAATATCAACTACAAGCCATAATAAGACCATCGATTGGTCAGAAACTAACCAGTGTCTGATAATGAACCAGATCCTATATAAGTTAATAAACTAACTAAACAAACAGTACTTGTATGTTGTCGATATAGCAAAAATAATAATCTACGTATAAAATGCAACGAAAATATCGCCAAGTATAGAGATTTTGGGATATAAACAAGAAAAATTAAAGATTGTAAAGTATATAGAAGATACCTATTATACTCTCTACTGTTATTGTCGGGCAGAACCAGACAATATTAAGCACCTTTGTTATGTTCCTTTAAATAATTATTTTATTTTAATCTATTTTAATTCTATTTCTTTATTAACCTTATCTTTTATATATTTGCTCTGCCATGTTACCTTAATTCCGGAGAAAGGGAAATATTCTTTACATTTATTATTTAACCAATACCTTCCTTTTTATAATTTGACTTCTTTTTTAAACATACTTACATAACCCCCTTCGCACATGTTTGTTTTAAACTTATAATTAGTCCAATTTTTTTGGAATTAAATTGATTTATTTCTCAACATAGTCCCCTTTTAGCTCGATACACTTAGTAAGACGATGTTCCAATTTTTTGGAATCATCCAAATAGTACTTTTGCTCGAGCTCTTCAAAATAGGCCGAAGTTTCAGCAACGTCTTCATCATTTGTTGCGAAACGGCGTCCTTCGAGCCATTTTCTTAGGTTTGGAAACAGGAAACAATCGTTGGCGGCAAGATCTAAGGAATACGCTGGGTGTTCAACCAATTTATAGCCCAATTCGTGTAATTTTGCCATGACGATGGCCGATCGGTGAGCCGGTGCATTGTCTTGGTGAAAGAGCACTTTTTTGCGTTCCAAACCGGGGCGTTTTCGACGCAATTCGGCATCGAATCGATCCAATCATGCTGCGTAATACTCACCATTGATTGTTTTTCCTTTTTCCAAAAAATCGATGTGGACGATGCCCTTTAAACCCCAGAAAACAGTCGCCATCACTTTGCCGGCCGAATGTGCACTCTTTGCCTTCTTCGGCGGCCCTTCGCCGCGTTTGCGCCACTGTTTCGACTATTCTTTGGTTTCCGGTGTGTAATAATGTACCCAGGTTTCATCAACAGTGATAAATCGGAAAAAAAATCCTTCGGATTGCGCCGTATCATCGCCAAAAGCGTTTCCAAAGTGGTCACGCGTTTTTACATTTGATCGATTGTCAGCAAACGCGGCACCCATCGCGCAGATAGCTTTTTCATGTCCAAATGATTTTGAATGATGTTGTGTACGCGTTCGTAGGAAATGTTTAGGGCCTCTATTAACTCGCGGAGCTTAATTAGACGATTTGCCATAATCATGCCATGGACTTTGTTGATTATTTCCGGCGTGGTGACTTCATTTGTCCTCCCGGGACGCTCATCATCAAAAACACTCGTACGACCACGAACAAATTCAGCTTTCCAAAATTTTATTGTTGCTAACGAAGGTGCAACCTCACCATAAACTTCGCCCAGGTCGGTTTTGATTTGCACATTCGTTTTACCCTTTTTGTGGAGGAACTTAATCACCGAACGATACTCGACTTTTTCCATTTCTCCGAAAACACAAAATTTGCTTGCTTTTGACGGCTGTAAAAACCAAACTAATTGTTTTTAAAACCTAAAATTTTGACAGGCGTCATATCATAAATGGCAAATGTCAACACCGAAACCAATTCGGTATCAGGTAGCGCCATCTATCAAAGGCTAGTTTAATATCAATCTATCCTCGTATGCAGTCAGTATCTTTAATATACGGAGATGAGTGCCTTAAGAACCGGCAAAATAACGCAAAAGAAAGAAAACATAATACGTTGTGAAATAAAAAAAGATGCAAGTAGTAGAGGTGAGAAATTATCGATATAAACCTATAATTTACTTTACATTACGTTAGATCTATCGAAAGTTTCCCACCTTTAGACGTTAGGTTATGAGCTGGTTGACTTTAGTCATAGTAATACGTATCACGTAATGTAAGTAAAAACAGTTCAAGTACGAGTATGTTTTTATCCAAAATTAAAGTATTGATCAATAATAAACTGTGATTTGAGACGTCGCATACACTCTTCTCAATACAGAATTATCATAGCTTGTTATTCTGTATTTATCAAATTACTACTAATTAAACTGTTTACTTACATTTGCTTTATTGCCTTCAATCAGTTTTTACTTTATACGAAATTTAAAAAATGTTAATGTTCGACGTCATACTTGTAATATTATGACTGAAGTCAACTAAGGAAAGGTGGGAAACTATCGATAGTGCTAATGTAATGTAATGTAAATTAGAGGTTTCTATCGATAATTTCCCACCTCTACTACTTTCATCTCTTTTTATTTCACAACGTATTATGTTTTCTATCTTTTGCGTTATTTTGCCGGTTTTTAAGGCACTCATCACTGTATTTTAACTAATTCATTTAGTAATAATTATATTCATATTTATCATTGAAAGTTTGCAACAGCAATATTGAATGCAAAAAAATGAGACTACTTAATTCATGTTTACATACTATATTGTTGTTAATACCAGCGTTTTTTCTACTTTCAATATTTATCAGAAGCAATTAGAATTCTCAGAAAAAAATAATGTTTATATAAAAATGGGAAGTAATAGATAAAATTGATAAACGACTTTAATTCTACTAGTCGCGTAGATTCTCAGGACATGCATAGTTGCGCCGTGCCAGGACTGCTGCCGGAAGTTGTACGTTGGGCATTTCTACCACTTCGAATTATTGTAACACAGATACTTTGTCACCAAATAAACTTTTTACTTTTCTTTAAAGAACATTTACTAAATAAAAATTTAGTGACTTGTGATTTTGATACTGATCAAATGTGTTTATTAAGCGAAGGGTTTCCAGTTGTCAGTTTATCGACGGTATGTTAGAAAACGTAAATAAAGAAACGTACTGTTTAAGCGTTGAAAACAATAATCATAACATAGATAATGCTGATCAAGTTGGTTTTAGAGTACATAAAATAATGAAAAATTAAACTAATTTTGTTGAAAGTCTCAATACCTTAACTTCTAACGATAATGAGGACAAGACTGTAATTAATCAGGCTATAGACAGCCTGTTAGCAAAACTAAATACGGAATCATTATCTTGGCCAAACAATGTTATTGAAAATGTTAATTCTGTTTTAAATAAAAAATACTCTCCCAAGAGCAGACCAAAAAAGGGAAGGAAAATAAAACATATCAACCAAAAGAGAAAAATTAGAAAAAAGCTTTGTGTACAAAACTAAGATTATTTTATACAAAAGAGTGATTTAAAGAAACTGTAAAGAATTTCGTTATTGTATTTGTCCTTGTAAACGTTTGGAAAATATCGGAGCAGAAAATGCTTTAAATAAATTTAGTAAATTTTATAGTTTTAAATCACATGATACCCAACGCGCATTACTATGTTCATGTGTGCAAGAAGTCAAAATCAAAAGAAAACTAGTAAAAGCATCAACCACTAGTAAATTTAGTAGAGTGTAGAAATTAGGTGGCAAAACTGTTTTTTTTTTGCAAATGCTAAGAATATCAAGTGGTAAAATTGATTCAGCTTTAAAAAACATTAATGGTCCAGAAGGAGTATGTCTAGATCAGTCCAGAGACTGATCCCATTTGAGTCCAGAAAGTTATTGATCACATTAATAATAAGTTAATAAATTATAAAAATATAAAAATAATTAATTTCCAAAAAAAAGTGGCATTAATTTCCATTAAGTTTCCAAAATACAAGTAGCATTAAATTCGGTCAATCACAGAAGCACACTTTCTTTTAGAAGAAAAAACTGTTGCAAAAATGTACGAGTTGTATTTCAAAGAAGTGAGAAATCCTTTACAGGAAAAAACTTGAAGATATTCGTAAGATGTGTGATCATTTAGAAAGTGAAATAAAACATTGTGTGGATAATGATTTAATACTGACTTTAAAAAAAGGAAAAGACTTGCATTTGGAAATAGCAGTAAAATCACAAAAAAAATAATATATTCTTTTAGCCAAGAATTAGCTTGGTAAAGGAATTTTATTTTGATATAGAGAAAACTATGCCTCTTCCTAGAATCTCGACTAATATAGTGTATTATAAAAGGCATTTTTGGAATGTCATGGAATTGGAATGCAAGTAGTTTTGGAATGTACTCTACTATTGAACAAACTACATTAAAGTATATTTTTCCAGGACACAGTTTTCTGCCTAACGGCTCAAGGAGGTATCTAATCTGTACCAAACTGAAACAACGGTTGTATACACTAAATGATTACATTTCAATTATAAAAATATGTCATAAAAAACTTTAGCCCTACGCGTTGGTCGCATGGTGAGCGCAACGCTCACCATTTTACCTTTTTCTTAACATGTTTCACAAGTTTGCTCACATTGGCAACTGCGCTCATGTAATCCTTCCTACTACTATTGTTTATAGAATGTTTTACGCAGAATTGTGATTGAGCAACCGTCAGTCTATTCCAAGTATTGATTAAAACTAGCAGTCGAGAAATGAGCGATTAGCTTACCCGCGACTAACGACGTGACGATTTTGGAAAGCGACGAAATGCTGGAGGGTTTCCGTGGAAGGTGCAGCTTCAGGCAATATATCCCGAGTAAACCAAACAAATACGGGATAAAAATATTTGCCTTGGCTGAGAATCGTGTATTTTATACTGTGAAAATGGATATTTACGCAGGAAAGCAGCCTGATGGTCCAGCCAGTGTGGTGAAACGATTGTGTGAACCCATTATGAATTCAGGACGAAATTTAACCTGTGATAACTGGTTCACGTCAGTTCCTTTGGCCGAAGACTTAAAAAAGAAAAAAATAACTTTGGTTGGGACAATTAGAAAAAACAAACGTGAAATTCCTGAAATATTTGTTGCAACTAAAGAAAGGCCAATTCGTAGCAGTTTATTTGCTTTTGGTCGTGAATGTTATTATTTCGTAGGTCCCAAAAAAAATAAGAATGTCCTGCTTTTGTCAACCCTCCATGAATATGACCAAATTGACGAGGAAAGTGGTGAAGCTTGCAAACCAGCAGTAGTTACTTTTTACAATCAAACAAAATCGGGAGTAGATTCAGTGGACCAACTAAAGAGTCTTTATTTAGTGGCAAGAATCACATGTAGGTGGCCATTGACTGTTTTTTTTACTATGCTAAACATCGCTGGAATAAATGGAAACATTATATTTAGGACAAATGTATTAGATTCCTGCCAACCAAGACGTGAGTATCTGAAAATTTTAGCTAGACAACTCATTACCCCACATATGCAAAAAAGAGCAGCCCAAAACTTGCCATTTCTGCTAACTTTGCAAATTAAAAAATATCTGAATCTTTTTGACAGAGAAACGAGATGTTCCTGAGGAAAATCAAGCAGGTGCATGGCAAAAATGCTCCTATTGCCCCAAGAAAAAAAATCGAAAAACAGCATCCAAATGCGCCAAGTGTTTCAGAGCAATTTGTAAAGAACAAACAATCACCATTTGCACGTGAGTGTGAACGCTACGTGCGACGAAGTTCCTGAATCTGAGTAATTTTTTTTATTATTCTAGTTTCTGTTTCAGAATTATGCTTATTTATGTAGATGTACCAAACTTTATATTTTATGTTTTATTCCTTTTTGTATTTTGTTAAAAATATTGCCCTTTTTTAGCTTTGGTAAATAAATCATTATATTTATGCCTTTTATTTTTTTGACTCATTAGAAGTCCACGCGACCAACGCAGAGTTAAGTTGTGCACAGAATGAAAAATAAAGAGCTCGAGGTTATACAAATATTCGAAAAAGAAATTACCAATCGTAAAAATCATATTACAAACTGCAAAGTCAATTAGCTCAGAACAAGGAAAATTGGAACTAAGAACGGGAAACCTAGTTCTAAATCAAAATTGGACGATTTTAAATCTTTGCCACAGTTCATACCAGTGGATGCAAAACCAATGTATAGGTTATTGTACTGTTTAGTAACACTGATGTGGAAGATGACATTGAAGAACTTAATCGTGAACTTGATTTTCCAATAGATGACCAATAAGGTTAGTAATCTAACACACTGTACATATTTCTTGGTATTTTTGTAATGATTCTTTCCAATATGTAAATTAAAAATGTTTTTTAATCTAAAATGAATTTCTTTAGTGTTCCTTTGTTTAAAAATTCTGTACACTTAAATTCTTTTTATTGATATAATTTTAACTACATTGGTATTAACGCTATTGAATGGTAAAAGAAAGATAAAAGATAAAAGATTAAAGATTAAAAGTATAAAGATTAAAAAATACTAGATTAATATTGTAATTCCAATAGGCCTACTTCAGTGTTTTGTTTTGCTGTAATAGATTAAATGTCATAAATGGTGGTAGGTCTAGTAATGTCATCGAGCAAAAAGAGAAAAGAGGGAATGTAATCGTTATAAAAAGGAGACCAAAATTCATAAAAGTGGTCTCTTAATATGGCAGACTTCACAATAATCAGACAGTGGTGTAGGGGTTCTAATTTATCTAATGGAATCAATATAAAGTATGAAAAGTTTATTATAATGATTGTTTTATTTAGGAAAATATTGCATGTTTTTTTATAAGGTCATAAAACAGTAGCCATAAATATTTTTCAAAATGTGTCTTAGACGAGAATTATTGTTAATTTTATTATGTTAATGATCTTGATAAAAACTTGTGATTGTTGTAAAACACCTTAAAATCAAATGAAATTTAAATTTTTCAAACTCTGCTTCTTTTTCGTGATATATAAACCTACCCATTAGAGTATTAAAGTTAACATCTAACAACAGATCTATAATTTAGAATTAGTGAAAAAATTGTCAAAAATAGAGCAAGAAATATAAAAGAATGAAGAAAAACTACAAAGATTAGCTGGAGCATAATCAAGACAGAAGATGCACCGACCTAGCCAGTCAGCCATATTACATCACTAGCCTAGAAACGCAATAACACATAATACCCTAATAGGAGGAATGGTCATCATCATCATCATCCAGCCTTCATTTATCAAGTCCACTGTTGGACATAAGCCTCCCTTAAACTCCTCCATTATTTTGCGAATTTGTGCTCTTTGTTGCGAATTTTTGGTGATACGCCTGATGTCGTCATCCCAACGTGTAGGTGGCCTTACTCTACTACGTTTGTCTGCTCTTGGCCTCCAATATGTAATTTTGCTCGTCCATCGTGAGTCATGCATTCTCGCTACATGGCCGGTCCAATTCCATTTTAGTTCCGCTATGTTTTCCACAACATCAGAAATACTCGTCCTTCTTCGCAGATCTTAAGGAATGGTATTAGAGAGAAAAAAATAAGAGAATAAATGTGTTATAAATAAAATAAAGTTTATTGTGCAAACGATTTATTTTAGAATAGAATAGAGATATGCTTTATTGTCAAAGAAAATTGTACAATTTTATGAACAAAGCTTACAAAAAGTCAAAAAAATAACAATAATAATTAAAATTTACTTAAATTATATAAATCCTCAAAATCACAAAATCAAAGATAATAATAGTTATTTATTGTACAAGATTGTAATAAAATTGTATTTTACCTTCGAGAGCGTTTTTTAGCGTCGAGACGTCAGTCGAGACGCTAGTTATGCTCGAGAAGATAATGCGATTTTATCGTCGTGTGCAATACGATATTTTTTTCTATAGCAAGACTTATATACCAATAGAATTTCAAAGAAAATTGTAATTTTTAGCACAAAAATCGCAATTGTGTTGCTCCGTTGCTAGGGATATGAATTACTCTGTCAACAAATGTCAAACAAAATGTTACGTTTTGGTTTTTGCGAAGAATATTGTTGCGTTTTGTGTACAAAGTGAATAAATACGAAAATTGATACAAGAAAAGGAAAACCTGCCATTAGATGTAGAAAATGCAGCGTTGGAAGCAGAAAGTTTATTCTTGCCACAAAAATCTAGGATGATGTATGAGAAAGAATACCAGTCTTTTAAAAAGTGGAAAAGCATTAAGAATATCAATGGCGTAAGTGAAAAAATACTTCTGGCGTATTTTTCTGAAAAGTCGAAGAAAGCGATGCCATCGTCATTATGGTCGTATTATTCGATGCTGAAGCGTACGTTGTTGGTGAATGAAAATTGTGACATTTCTAAACTCAGCAAGTTAACCACCTTACTAAAAAACCTGAGTGGAGGATACAAAGCTAAAAAGTCAAACATCCTGGAGTCAGATGGCATTATTAAATTTCTGACAGAAGCTCCTGATGACGTCTATTTCTTGATGAAGGTTATTGCTATTTTTGGTGTGCATGGAGCGACTAGGTCCGATGAATTGTACAAATTAGAAGTGTTTAACGTGGACGACAGAAAATCGGTGATAAACGTTTCATTATCTGATACTAAAACCAAGCAGGAAAGGTCGTTTTGTATTACTGACAAAGAAAAGTGGACTGAGTTACTTGGAAATTGTGAGAAAGTATATTGCCTTGCGCCCCAAAAACGTACCTCCCAGTAAGTTTTCTGTAAATCACCGACAGCAAAAGTGCACTACTCAACCGGTGGGGATTAATACTATATATAATATCCCCAAGAAGATTGCAGATTTTTTGAAACTTGCAAATTCAGAAATGTACACGGAGCATTGTTTCCGTCGTTCTTCAGCTAATATGTTCGCAGGTTCTGGGGCTGATCTAGTAAAAGTTAAACGTTTAGGTGGATGGAAATCGTCATCTGTTGCAGAATCTTACATTGAAGAGTCAATAAGCAATAAGATTGCTGTATCCAAGTGTATACTTGGCGGACCAGAAAGTCAATCCAGTACTTCGAATCAAGTGTTTAAGCAAACGAGTACAAGTTGTGACGCTTCAAAAATAGATATTTCTAATAATGTTAATTGTAAAATTTCAGTTGTTTTTAATCCTTAATGTGTTTAAATTTGTAAATTTTATTGAATAAAAAAAAGTTAAAACATTTTATTAACTCTTGCTGTTACAGTGTCACTTTATCTACCCTTGCGGTTAAAGTGATACTTTATCTACTCAAAACAGTTGTTATAGCAACACTTTAACATTAGCTATGGAAAAAATATACAATTCATTGCAAAATTTAACTAAATTGCAAATTGCATAATAAAACATTACGAAGTATTTTACGAATAAGTTGTTGCACGTGATACCCAAATATATATAAAAATCCAATATATTCATCTCCGTTTTTACAACATAATTAAACCACATTTTTCACTGAGTTTGGTTCTTGGGAAATTTAAAAATTAAAATGCTTCATATGGCAGGTACAAGGTATATAATAATATTATAAATTTTGGATTTTCTACCTTCTATTTAAACACTATCAGTTTTTATATATTTTACATTACTTTGTTTGTTATGACATTACATAGTTAATTAATGAGTATTACATTAGTCAAAGTCAGCAAAAATTGAAATTTTCTAGTTTTACTTTCACACCTAATATACAGTTAATAAAATAAATTTTCGCTAAGCCACTGGTTTGAACTGTTGTGACCTTGGTCAACAAGCAAATCATTTTTATTTATAAATTTTAATAAATAATTTCAACAAATACTAACCAATGAAAGAAGTTTTTCCAAATACTGACCACTTTCTTGTTTTGTGGGCAAGGCCACAAAAAATACAGTTTACTATGGTGATACGTTTTTATAATATTTTAAAGATATTACAAACACTATTGTTCAATTTTTTCACATGCGAAAAATTATTACATTTTTTCGCTGTATTACTAGCTACCATTCTACCACAATTTTACAATTATTTCTCATTCTTAAACCCTTCCTACGCACATTTTAACCCCAGCCCAATAGAAATATAGACAGTTGTAAGATAGCAAACAAGAAAGACCCTCTCTTGCCTGTTACCTGCCGCTTGGTACAGACGTACGGCTCTCTTGCCTGTTGTCTATCGATGAGAACGGACGCTCTCTCTCCCCTGTTGACTGTCGTTTGGTGACAAGGGTTTCTCTCTACTGTTGACTGCCGATACTTATCTATCTCCTGCTTTTAGTTACGCGAAAAATACCGCAAATACTGTTTTAAATCGTGTACAGACGCAAAATGTGCTCTATCTCGTGATCTCAGTGTTAGTACCGCGAATCACGTGTTCAGAAACCGGTACCCGGACAGATTCCGCGTATGAAAAATAACCGCGAGTGTAAGCCTGTCTATGTCTATACCGCGAGTGTGTGGAGCAAAATATTGGTAAAACTTTGTATAAACTTAATTTGCTATAATCTGTATAACCTTTTACCACATATCCTAATTTATTTGAATCAGTCCTATGTAATACAGTCCTCATTAACTGAAATTATATTCATAATTTCACATATGTATTTCACCCTTTTTGTACAACTATGTTCCAATATTATTACAAGCACTATGTTCCAAACACTTAAAATACTTTTTTTAACACTAGAGTACAATAAAATTTTAATTAAATAATAACGATAATAGTCTAATATTTCTCACAATAATTGTTATAAAACTTCAATAGAAATAAGCTTTCATGTGACAGTTGGGACAAACAATAACATAACCCAACTAAATGTGATGTCTTAAATAAGGAAAGAGACTCTCTTTCCTTGTTTAATGTGGCCTCTCAAAATGGCACTTCCCGTCTAACAATATTTTTTCCCCCACTACCTTTACATTCCCTTTTCTGCCTTTTTGCTCGATGAGTAATGTATAACAACTAAACTTACTAAAATATATTTAAGGCATAAGTAGTCCAAGTAACATTTTTTTTTTCTAGAATATGGTAAACGGGAATATATTAAAAAACCAAACCAAACCAGACCAAAAAGATGTGGTCATTTTTATCTTACAATTTTGTGCAAATGTATCAATAAATTTATTTTTAACAAACCAAAAACTTTAGAGTCGTTTATCTCAAAACTATTATTACTATTAAGCTCTTGGTAGAGTGGTGCATAAGGCCGTCATGTCAAATACAAAAAAAAACAAATAAAAATATCTGATAGCAAACTAAATTGCGAAATTAAAGCACAGTAAATTAAAAAATAAATTAAAAGTTTATGAGCACCTAGTACAATTAATTAAAACTAGAAATCACAAACAAAAATATTTCCAAAGTATTATTTTTACTGTAAATTGGTAATTAACAAAAACAAATATGCTGCCTTAAACAAGTTAAAATTAAAGTAGCTACTTTACAAAACATAGTTATAAGCAAAGTTTAAACCTAGCCATTTTGAACTTCTCTTTAAATCAAATGCGATAACAGATTCTGACAGTTCTAAAATAGGAGTTTTATAATTGAGTTTGCTTTTACAGGTATGTAACAGAAATGTGTAAATGTATTATACTAAAAACAATAGGCTCATTGTTTCTTGTTAAATATAAAGTTTTTCGTTTGAGGTTGTATATTTAAATATTAAATTAAAACTTATTCTGAGGGCACATTGTTTCAATATTTACTGGCTAGAACACATAAAAGTGTCGATAATATTCATAATTTAATAATAAATACACATACATAATATACTACTCAACCAACTTAAAGGTATAGTTATTACTTAGGGAGGTTTATTGCTCGAAATGATACATCTCGATCAATGAACTATTGGCTGTAAACGAAAGCTTGATTTAAAATTTTGAAGGGAGTACCCACATATTTATCTATGTATATGAATAGAGATTGCCGTGGAGACGTACACGAACTGATCACTTTATAGCACCCATAAAACTGTTAGACCCTTCAAGATATAGTAAACTGATCACCGGCATCCTTTGGAGATAGCTAAACTCATCACCGCAAATAGGTAAACTAATCACCAGCATTTCTGTCCCAAGGCGCTGATTTCTAATGCGGAAGATTGCCTGTTACCAGTTACAGTTCTTGTTTATGTGGTAATTTATTAAATTCAGAAATTATTTTATGCAAATTGCTTTAAAATAGATATTAATATCGCGATTCCTACGGTGTGGCCTAAATTATGAATGTTCTTGGGAAAAATACTTTTTTAAAAACTGAACTTCACAATTAAAACTTTTGTTTCGACTTACAAAGATTTTAGTAACAACAATAATAATTTAAATCAGACTGAAAAATATTGATTTTAACATGGTGTTTTTATAATTTATTAATTGCTGATCTTGCTGTTCAATACGTCGCAATTTAGTCCAGAATGTTCAAGCGGTAGCCCCGTGTTGGAATCCACGTGGTGGAACTTACTGGATGGTAGCGGTCATTGTACTGTAACTACTCTATCCCCTGAAGAAGTTTTGTGAGGGACGAACAGAACTGTTAAGTTGGCCTCTTCTGGAGTTTCGTCGCTAGAGTTGGGTTTTTTGTTGTTTGTTTTATACCTGTAACATATATAGAGGCAGATTATTGTAATAAAGATATATAAAGGAGTCATCCAAAAATGGTTATGGCTATGGTTCCATAATTTCGGGTTAATTGTCTCTAGATGTTCCTCTTCCTTAGAGAGTTCATGCAGTTTGTCTAAGGGGATGTGATCTATCCTTAATGGTTTGAATTTAATCGCTGTTTGAATATCTATGGTCCTTATTTTGGGAAGCATTAGCGGTTGCTCTGGGATGGTTGTCCTTGAATTTATGTAACTCTGGATTGGGGTTTTGAATTCGCATCTGGGCGGAAGATTGATGAGATAAGTTCCTTTTAGGCCCAAAATTTTTGTTGTAGAACATCGAGTTGTAATTTTGGTTGATTCGGGGAATATTCCTATATAGTGGGCGTCTGATAATCTTTGAATGATGACATCTCGAGTTTGGACGGGGGTGTATTGGCAAGAAGCTTCTTGGGTGCTCAACTGCAGGATTTGTTTGATACAGTCATCAGTTTTCGTTGCTTCTAATATTGTTTCCTCTTGGCAAAGATATCTTGTGTCGATTCGGGCACATGGTTCCTCCAAATATTGAAAGGATTTTTCGTTTATGAGTAGATATGGTTCCGGAGGAATGATTGTAGTAGAATTTGCGGTAGGTATAGGAAATAAATGATAATAAGTAAAGGAATCAGGGTGTAGGACAGGAAAATGAAGGATAAATATAATAGTACGGTTTGAATAATAGGCATCTACTTTGATGATGTCGTAGTACTTTAGGATGTCCTCTTCTTCGATATACACAAGTTGGTCTGCCTTGTGGTGTTCTAGCATTTTTTTGATGATCCATTTTATTTCGTCTTTCTTGATCACACTGTTATGGAGAGTGTTTACACGAGAAAAGGTAATGGCTTCTTCTAAGTCATTAAGTAACTGAAGTATAATTTGAAGGGTTAAATTTAATTGGTCCAGAACATTCCTTGCTTGCAAGTAATGATTGAAGTCAAAAATGAATGTATTGAGATTCGTGCTGATATTATTTATTTCTTCTGCTATTATTTCTTGGTTATGTGTTAGTAATGTGATAGTTTCGTTGAACTCTTTTATAATCTTCTTGTTCAAGCTAATGTGACGATTAAGATGATTTATAAGATTTTCCTGATTCGTCTGTAAGGTTTCTATAGCATTGTTGTATTTTTCTGCGTCATCTTGATCTAGATTTCCAGAAATTGCTTTGATAATGCTTCCTATTCCATTAATTAACCCTCTTTCTGTTCTGCTATAGGGGTAAATTGTTGAGAATTTTTCTTGGGCTGATTTTAATTGATATCTAAGAGCTTGGTCGAAATTTTGTAAACTGCTAAAATACGGATGGCTAAGTCCATTTTGAATTGCTGTGGTCACTGCAACGTACTGGGTTTCAATTCTGTCTAATTCTTCCTTTATTGGTAGTAGTTTGAAAAGGTGTATAAAATCGTGTGTACTAGTATGAATCTTTGCTTGTCCCAGGTTGAGGGGAATTATTCCTGGGTTGTCTTTCAGGTCCTTGATCTTCACTTCCTCTCCCGTCGTCAGGGTGATCCTGTGGGGAAGGTTCAGAATTAGTTTTTGATTTAGGTTGGTGTTTTATGTTTTTCTTGTGAACTGTAGTTTTTGATGTTTTTACAGTCACTTCGTTATTTCTTTTTATATGTTTTGCGGAATATCGCGGAAGTAATTTATTTCTGGTAACTGTTTTCCGTGTGTAGATTTTTGTACTTGGTTTATACGTAATAGGGTCTTGTCTCGATTTATTTCTATTTTCAATGACTTTATTTTTATTCTCTTGTATTTGCTGGTTTACTTCCTTGTATAATTCCTTTGTTATCTCTCTATGATTTTGGATATAATTGTTCAGTATTACTTTCTGTATGTCAACGTCAAAGGGATCTTTTGCGTCGATATGTCCGTTTAATATGTCGATGGGTCTTAACTTCGTTGCTGAATGTATGGAATTATTGTACCCAATTATAGCGTATAGCATTTGTTCTTTAATCGAGAGCTTTGCTTTGGTGTTCCTTAGGATTCGAAGATGTTCGATTAACGTAGAATGAAATCTCTCAATCATCCCGTTGGATTGCGGATTCTCTGGTGTTGTATAGTGGATTGAGATTTTATGAGAGTCTACAAATTCTTGTATTACTCCATTTTTAAATTCCGTACCATTATCGGCTACTATCATTGTTGGGAGTCCATGATGTGTTATAAAAATCAATAGGGCGTTGAGTACATCGATAGCGTTTCCTCCATTTATTGGGTAGGCTTGCCCATATTTCGAAAATGCGTCTATTATGGTTAGAAACTTCTGTCCATCGGCCTGGAATAGATCAATGTGAACTATTTCCAGTGGTTTAGTGGGAGTTGGTGTAACCATAAATTTTGGTTTGGGAGGAAGTCTGTCGTATTTATTTTCTTGACATATATCGCAAAAGTTTATGATATCTTCTATGTCCTTCTTCATATTAGGCCAGTAATATCGTTTCCTTATTTGACTTTCTGTTTCAGCTATTCCTCTATGGTTCGTTTTTCCTTCATGATAGTTTTTTATAATCTCTTTTTGTTGTTCTTCTAGATTAACATCTTCCAATAAAAGATTGCACTTTACTAAGTCATATGCGTTGTTTTTAAAAGTTTTCCTGATAATTTCGCAAATTTCTGCAAAAATTTCTTCTTCTGCTTCAATTAAAATTGCATATTTCTTTTTCGGGTTGAGGTGTTCCTTAAAAATTTTTATGGTATCAGCTTTTAACTGATCTTTCGACAGCTGGATATGATAACGTCTTTTATTCGGGAAGGTTTGTATAATTGCTGGAGGTCGTGGATTGTAGTTGACGATTTTGACTATAATTTGGTTATTGTAGAAGTTAAGTGGTTTGTCCGAAATAGGTATACCAAGAATTGGATTTTCTACTGCTGTATGTATTGTTTCATTTCCGTCTTCGTCCATGTTTTGATCTTCGTTTTCAACAGTATCTTCTGGGATGTTTTCTGGAATTAATTCTGTTGCTTTTTCTTCTACAATATCGTCGATTATTCGATCTGCATCTGGATTATTAGTCGTTGACCATCCATCGTCTTCCATGTCTACTAAATCATCAAAGACTTCCTTAATTTGTGAATCGATGTCCTTAGTTTCCTTTGTGTGTATTTCGATTCGAGAGAGTGCGTCCGCATTTGTATTAGCTTTGCCTTTTTTGTAAATTACTTCGTAGTCAAATTCTTCTAATTTTAATCTCCAACGTACTAGTTTGGAGTTGGGTTCCTTTAGGGAGAATAGATATTGCAAAGGACGGTGGTCTGAAAGTATTTTAAATTTTCTTCCAAATAGGTAAGGTCGAAAATACTTAGTTGCCCACACCATTGCTAACATTTCCTTTTCTATTGTGGAGTACTTGGTTTCGGTTTCATTTAGTGTCCTGGAAGCAAAGGCAATTGGTTTATCACTGCCAACTGGTCCTTGAGAAAGTACTGCACCGATAGCGAAGTTACTGGCATCTGTTGTGAGGTTAAACGGTTTGGAAAAATCTGGATATTGCAATAACGGCTCATTCATTAATAATTTCCTGCACGTTTCAAAGCATTCTACGAATTCGGGTGTATGTTCGATCTTTGCATCTTTTTTCAGGCATCTTGTTAGAGGTTTCGTGATTTTTGCGAAGTCTCGAATAAACTTTCTGTAATATCCCAGTAGTCCAAGAAATCCTCTTATTTCTTTTGCTGTTTTCGGTATTGGGTATTTTTCTATTGCTTCAATTTTCGCTGGATTCGGTTTTATGCCTTCTTGTGTGACTACGTGTCCTAGAAAATTAACTTGCTTCTTTAAGAATTCGCATTTGTCAACTTGGATTTTTAGTCGGGCTTCTCTTAATCGTTGAAATATTTTTGTGAGATTTACTATGTGTTCCTGTAGTGATGTTGAATATACTATTACGTCGTCCATATAGACGAGGCATATTTCTCCTTGAAGTCCCTTCAATACGTTGTCCATCATACGTTGGAACGTGGACGGAGCGTTCTTAAGTCCAAATGGCATTCTTAAATATTCATAGTGTCCATTTTCCACATTAAATGCTGTTTTGGGAATATCTTCTTCAGCCATCTCGATTTGGTGAAATCCGCTTGCTAAGTCGAGGGTCGTAAAATATTGACATCTTCCCAATTTGTCCAAAATATCGCTAATGTGAGGAATTCTGTATCTGTCGTCAATTGTCTTCTCGTTGACCTTTCTATAATCTACCACTATTCTCCACTTTATTTTACCGGATGAATCTGGTTTCTTTGCCACGACCCAAATAGGCGAGGACCATGGCGATTGACTTGGTCGAATGATCCCTTGCTCTAACATTGAAGAGATTTGTTTCTTTACTTCTTCCTTGTGCACATACGGATACCGGTATGATTTCGTATATACAGGCTCTTCATCCTTGGTTCTGATGTGGTGTTTAACTTCGTTAGTAAAGCTGAGAGGAGTGTCTGGTTGGTGAAATATATCGGAGAATTTTCGGCATAGGTGGCGAACTTGTTCCTCTTCTTCTTCGTTAAGATGTTCGGTTTTAATTAAGTCGTCGATATCTTGTGTGTAGTCTGGTCCGGAGGTTGTTTCCATGGAATATATATGGAAATCTTGAATGTCTATTTTATTGCTTTCGAGTGGTTCCATAAGAGAAAGATGAATGGGTTCTGACGTGAAGTTGGCAATTTCGGTCCAGGCGAGGTGGTTCTCGGCGTTAGTAAGGGCTTCTCGTACTACGACGCCTTGTACTTTTTGGGTAGGAATAATGATGGTTCCTTTTTCTTCTTTGACAGGAATTTTCACTTGGCTAATAGAATTTGCTTCCAAATGAATGGAATAAAATTGTGTTTTATTTGTTTCGTAATATTTAATAGGGATTGTAGAATCTTTTGTAACTAGGAGCGATTTAGGGAAGTTTAATTGGGCTTCGAAGAGTTTTAGATTGTCGAGGCCAATAAGACCATCGAAAGTTTTGTGAAACTTAAAGAGGTAGAATTTCATTTTGCTGTCAGAATTAAATTCTGAAAATGAAGGAATTTCGGCACAATATTTTTGGGAATAGTTTTGAAAAATTGATGTGACGACAAAGGGTTCGTGTTTTATGTAACTTGGAAAATATGAAGAAGCTATTTCTGGATTAAGAAATGACTTTGTAGATCCTGTATCGATTAAAAGTCGTAAAGAAGGCTTAGAAATTTCGATGTAGGGTAGCTCCTTCTTGTCGGGAAATGAATGAAGTTCAATTACGTTCCGATTGCTTCTGGTGGGTCCTCTCGAAAATTTACGTTTTCTTCGTATTCGGTTGGTTCATTTTCGTATGTATCTCGTAGAAAATTGTCGTATTCAGGTTCGTAGTAATCATTGTAGTTGGCATTCTCTTCTTGCTCATCTCCGTGGCATTGTATATTGTAAAGTTCTTCTACGGTGAATTTTGGCTGTGCTCGGTAATTTGGTGTAAAATTTTGACGGCCTCTGGTTGTGGTTTCTGATATTCCACTCATAGGTGTTGGTTTAGACTGTTTTGACTGTCCAGGTTTGGGTGCCCATACATTTGACTGGTTTTGGGTCCTGAATGCTGGAGGGTTTGAATTTTGTCTAAATTGATCGAAGTTTTGTTGCCGATGTGGTTGCTGAAACTGATTCTGCGAATAGAATTGTCTCATTGGTTGCTGCCATCGTGGAGGTGCAAAATTTGTCTGTTGGTACAATGGTTTTTGGATCTGTACAGGCATCTGCTGTCTCTGAGGTCGGCGTTCTAGATAATTTTCGCTTCTTCCTAATGTTGAAGGTTGACTTATTTGATTTTTTTGAAGATATCGAACATTATTTTCTTCCTGTACGTACTGTATTGCCGTGGCTAAACTTCCTGGTCTCATTGCTCTGATAACAGAGCCCATTGGTTCTCGTAGGCCTGCTAAGAATGTTGTAAGAGCTTGTTGACGGAAAAATTCTTGTTTGCTCCTTTTAATATCGGCATTTATCGTATGTAATTCTAGGTAATTATTAATACAGCTTAAAAGTCCCATGATTTTTTCGTAAAAATGCATAATAGATTCTGTTGAGCCTTGTCTTAAATTTACTAGATCCCTTGTAAGCGAATTTTCGTCTCTCTGGTCTCCAAAATTTTGAATTAATGCGTTTTTTATTTCATCCCAAGTTTCGCATCCATATACAGATATAACTTCTTTGGCTCTACCTGTTAATTTACTGATAATACCATGAAGCAAAAATTTGTTTTGTATACTAGCTGCATTAAGTCTGTCATAATAATGGTTTAGAAGTATTGTAGAAACTTTAATAAATTCATGTAATTCATTTGGATTTCCGTCAAAACTTGGAAGAATGCATAAATTTTTAACGTCAAATTGTGGAACTGCCATATTTTAAAAATTTTCAATATAATATATAGTCAATAGTCAAATAGGTATAGTATTTTTCAATAATCAGTATATAAATATATCAATCTTAATCTACTTATTTTCTATCTATTAATCTCTATGTTTATTAATATATAGTATTTATTAAGCTATTCAATTTTGTCTAAATCTGACTCTAAAGTCAATCTAAGGACTTAGAGGAGATATTTTTAAATTACTTTAATCTTTGTGTTAATCTATTCAAATCTTTGTTTTATTTATCTTCTAATTTAGCTCTGATTCAATCTAAGGACTCAGAGGAGTCTGATTTATTAAAAATTCTTTCAAAATCTAATCTTCTTAATTCTAAGTAATAATAAAATCGCTTACAGGATAAAGACGATGCCGATGTGCATTCCTTTGCTCCTGAAGGCTTCTTCTAAATTCTAATTCTCTAATTCCCTCGGGTGAACTCTGCAGACGGTTTCCCTGGGGCTGGTTCTTGGAACAGTGGACAAACACTTAAAAGTGACGAGGATCTGTAAAGACTCTTCCACTTCCGTACTGACTCTGCGCCAATTATGAATGTTCTTGGGAAAAATACTTTTTTAAAAACTGAACTTCACAATTAAAACTTTTATTTCGACTTACAAAGATTTTAGTAACAACAATAATAATTTAAATCAGACTGAAAAATATTGATTTTAACATGGTGTTTTTATAATTTATTAATTGCTGATCTTGCTGTTCAATACGTCGCAATTTAGTCCAGAATGTTC
Organism: Diabrotica undecimpunctata; assembly: GCF_040954645.1. Classification (NCBI taxonomy): domain Eukaryota; kingdom Metazoa; phylum Arthropoda; class Insecta; order Coleoptera; family Chrysomelidae; genus Diabrotica; species Diabrotica undecimpunctata. The sequence continues at coordinate 140,379,699 of NC_092805.1, read as the reverse complement.
AAGCGGTAGCCCCGTGTTGGAATCCACGTGGTGGAACTTACTGGATGGTAGCGGTCATTGTACTGTAACTCCTATTAGACGTATCTGAAAGAGACTCATAATTTATCTCTACCATGTAATCAGCCATTTTCCAAAATAGTAGTGCCACTATACCACTTGCCGTTGGAATCTCCCCTCTTGTAAGTGGTTACCAAACCAATTTTTTGGATTTTGCGAAACCAACTTTTTGTCAAGTGGAAAAAATACCCAATTCGTTTCGCAGATGGCCGAATGGCAATTACGGCCTTGTGAATCGAAATTTCAAAATCAGCCACAAGTCTTAATGGACTTAAAACGACACCAACTTCTTCGGAGCAACGAATTAATTGAGTAAAAACCGTATCTATGCATTTGTCAGAAAGAACACAGAATATAAGAGGCACTTAATGCCCATTTAATAAGCTATGGATGGTAAACAATTGCAAGAAAAATTTTGGAGCATATTGAAATGTATTATCCATGTAATATTTACTGCTTTCGCCAAGTAACGTAAATCCTCAAGAATGCCAAATATAATAATATTTTGTTGCGAATCGTTCTTCTTCAGATGCAAATCCACTAATGAATGTTAGCGATCACATTTTCCATTAATTCTCTATTTCTTGCAATATGTATTAGAGATTGTATGTCGTTAATCCCTGTCCATTGCCTTATGTTTCGGAGCCAGGACATTTTCTTGCGTCCCATTCCTCTCTTGCCTTCAATTTTACCCTCGATTATACGTTGGAGGAACTGGTATTTTTCATTTCGCATGATGTGACCTAGATACGCCGTTTTCCTTTTCTTGATGGTTTCGAAAAGTTAGCGTTCTTGGTTTATTCTTTTAAGGACATCTATATTTGTGATTTTCGCTGTCCATGGTATTTTTAGGACTGCGATAGAGCCACATTTCGAAAGCTTCTAATCTGTTTGTATCTCTCGTTTTGAGTCGAATCGTTACGCAACACAAAACATTTATCGCGGTCCCCATTAAGATTCATCTGCCGGATTGCTTGATGCGTGTCCCCATTGTCTTCGGTACAGTGGCATAAAAGGCAAACGATCGTTGCTCATATTCCTCCGAATACAAGAGATGTCTGTTGTTGTCAGGTGTTTTTTTGAAAAATGATGTTGCAATCTTCTGGTTAATGATTTTTGATGACCTCTCCGATAATTCCTCTTGAGCTTTCATCTTGCAGGAGATTACATTAAGCTGATGACTTGCCAGCTTAGTTTTTGAAGGTCGTTTAAGTGATTGTGTTCGAAGTTGCAGGGCAGAATATTTTCCACAACTAGAATAATTATAGAAATATAAAAATATAAACACATACTGATTATTTTCAGACAACTGGACTTTACTCCATAAAATAAAGTCTTCTTTAGTTTTACAATTTTAATATCTTCTTTGCATATTTTTACGTTTCATGTGAGAAATTATTTTATTGAATTATAAAAAATGATCTATTTGTGGTTAAACAGGAAGTCAAAAACATATTTGGATCTTCAGCGTATTGTAAAACTTATTATAAGAGTACAATTGCAATGTTATTTATACTAAATCATTTTCGAATCGTGGCACTTTGAATTTTTATTAAAAATATCTAGTAAGAGAAATGTAGAGTATTTCTTAACAAACTTTAAAGAACAATATTGATATACATTTGTGTTTAGATTTAAACTTCTAAATATGCATGGCGTTTCACTCTACTACCGTTCACGAAACATGGAAATTGTGGCAAGTAAAAAAAATAGCGAAGTTTTATAGAAGTAAGTGGTCTATAACCAAATATACACACGCAAAAATGTTTTGTATAATGTAATATTTTCAAAATTATCCACCAAATCTGGTGAAATCTATTTTTTTTTAACAAAATACTTTATTATATATATAAAATTGTATGTTTTGAAAAAACAATAAACAAAATTTAAAGCAGTAACAATTTATTATTATTATTTGTAATATGTATTATAAATATATTTTTTTAAATTTGTACAGATATAGGAAGTAATACTTAATATGCCGTAGTTCCACCTCTTGCATCAATGCAAGACTAAATGGGATGTCCCATGCTTCTTATAAGTGTAATAATGTAGTTCTGGTCCATGGTGCCCCATTCTTCAATCGTTGCTATTCTACGGTCTTGTCGTGTCCTTGGAGGTAGCTGCCGGGACTGAATTTTTCTTTTGAGCATATCCCATTCGTGCTTAATGGGATTGAGGTCAGGTGAGCAAGGTGACCATTGTAATCTGACGATATCTGCCGTGTCTAAAAAATCTGCCACATGTCTCGTACGATGGGGAGGCGCATTGTCGTCCATAAAAATAAATTCTGGACCAACAGCTCCTCGCTACAAGCGTACAACAGGCCTAAGAATGGTATCAATATAAATTTGTCCATTTATGTTACCAACAATAGGAATTAAAGGAGTTTTATTATTTAGCATGATGCCGCCCCAACACATTATGGAGTCACCTTGATATGGGACTCTTTGGACAGCTTGGTTAAGACTATCCTGTCGATTTGGGTTCCTCCAAATCCTAATTCAGCGATTATCCGACAAAAAGCTAATTTTGGTTTCATCAGAAAATAACACGTTTCCCCATCTGTTATCATGCCATTGTAAATGTTCATTGGCCCATTTCAGTCGAGTCCTTTTCTGCTCTAACGTAAGCTTTGGTACAAACAATGGTCTTCTTGAAAATAAATTCGCCGAATATAACCTGTTTTTAATAGTCTGATCAAAAATTACAATATTATGCGCTTGCTGGAGTTCTCTTCTAATAGCTGGGGCAGTCATAGAGACGTTTCTCCGGGCAGTTAACGTTAAAAAGCATTCTTGGGTATTGGTAGTAATTTTGGGTCTTCCGATTTTTGGACGATCGCTAACAGAATTCGTTTCTCGATATTTTTTCACAATCCGAGACATATCACTCTGATTAACTCCAACCCGGACAGCAACGTCGACTTGTGTGTGGCCTTTCTCAATCAAAGTAACGATTCTAGCTCTGTTGAACTCAGATATCACTTGTCTATTCATATTGTTTACTACAAAGTGAATAAAACGCAAACCAATTTTTACAAATATCGGTTTTCGAGAACTGATGAACGCAGTATGAATACTGAGAATCTTTGCGACGATTAAGAAACAAAAAACAAGCAATAAAATACATTATTTTAGTAGACAAAAAAAAATCAGTGTAAAAAATTTCAAATGAGAAACGTTCAGTGGCGGTACAGATAAGTAAAAAGTAATGGCATGTCTCGCAAAACAGAAAACCAAAAATGGTATATCAATGGAAGGCAATCGTATATACGTATTTCTGACTATTATATACATATATATATATATATATATATATATATATATATAAATATATATATATATATATATATATATATATATATATATATATATATATATATATATATATATATATATATATATAATATATACTTTGGTTTGTTTCTGTTTTGTAACAGTTTTGTAAATATTAATTTTCTTATTTTTATTGCAATTAAAATCCAGAAAATTTAACCAACAATCAAACTTAATTAATTAAATGGTGTCTGATGTAAAACTGTCATAATGAAAAAAAAAAAACAAAAATCTTTTGCGTCACATCCATAGGTGAAAAGCCAACGTAATATCTGGCATACTTTTTAAGATATTCAATGTTTCAGAATGATCTACTTAAAATCTAAAACTGTGACAATGTGACTTTAACAATTTAATCAGAAATCTAAAAATATAATATCATAAAGGGTAATCTACTTATAGCAACAAAGTAATAATATGCCTCGTCTACAAGAAACATCTTGTACAGTTGACATGAAGAACTTTTTAAGCTAATTTTTTTCTGTTTGATCAGAATGATCCGCCACCAGTACGAAACAACTAAAAAAACGGTATAAAATCTACTCACCAGTTGTATGACATTTAGGCTTACACCTTTTTGTTGGTCAAGTCCATAAAATGCAATTTGACTTTAGAGTCTTTAGCAATTGAAATTTGAAATTATTGATACGTATTATTTTTCATCTGCGTTGGCTCAAAACGTAATCAATGAGCAGTTCACTATCCATGTTAAAGGAATAATGGCAAATGAAGAGAAATTTTTAGTTTCGCATAATTTCAGTATTAATAATAAAAACTAATAAATTGTATTTGCATTTAATACATCTGTTTTAGATTTATTCTGTCAAATTACCAAATCTTAGCGGTTTGCAAGGGTCTATATGGTCTATACCTGCCACGTGGTGCAGGCAGGCCAGTGATGAGTTTACCAATCTCTCGGGGTCCATTTTAAAATCCCTAAATGTATGGCGGTGATAAGTTTGTACTATGTACGAGGGTATTTATGGTAATTGGTGATGGGTTTACGTGTAACCACATAAATACTGCGCTGTTATAAGAAATAACCTGATAGACAGCTGCAATACTATTAAAAGCAAAGTCAAACAAAAGCTTAATAACCACCAGGTAATATCACTAGTGGCGGCTGATGAGAAGAGACTACGCGACGCCGACCTCCTTGAAAAATTATGCACAAACAGTTAATTGTATTTTACATTCGCACGTTCCTGTTAAAACTTCATTCACTTTTCTGTTGAAACTGTATGCTGTTAAAACATATTTGCCAAATCAAACTAAATTTAACAATAAATGTATTTATTTTAAGTTTATTCGCTATATTGGGTGCTGATTTTTTAACGATTAATAAAACCAAGCGGTTACCATGGAAACTACAAGCAGTAAGTAAATTCTTTTCGAAGCATTATCTCTCTATCTACAAACATTGAGCTAAACTAAACAGCCACGAAATAAAACTTTTCAATTCAGTCAGTTAAGTATGACGCGTAGGTAATTATGCAATATATAACTGTGTTGTGTTGAAAGTTAAGTTGAAGTCTTAAGAAATTATAATGGGGTTGTGTGAATTAATGAAACTCAAGTTTAGTTCATTGAGTTAAGCAGATAACGTAAACATTAAAAATTGAACGATTTTACCGATTGTGGTGCAGCCTCCCTTAAATAGTTATTCGTTGTTTCTGCCCAAGATTGTCTAAAGTTCGCTTTTCAGTGCCATGTTGTACTTGCTTGCTGCCTTTTGTCATATTTCCATCTTAAATTTGGACGTCTTTTTGGTCTGTTGTCGCCTCTTGTATACCACAGTGTAATTCTAGTCTTCTAGCGCTGAATGTCTTGCTCACTGCCATTTTAAAGATTTACTTCTATGGATTACATCATCAGTAACCTGGGTGTTCTGTCTGATCCATACTATTTTGTTCGATCTCTCTTTGTTATACCTAGCATGCATCGCTCCATTGACCTATGAGTGACTTTGAGTTTCGATATTATCTCTTTTTTTTTGTGTCCGAGTTTCGCAGCCGTATATCATGATTGGTAGTATACACTGATCGAATGATTTTTTTTTCAGGTAGCGTGGCATCTTCGATTTGAATATAATTGCATTTTTACCAAAAGATGCACAAGCCAGTTTCATTCTTCTCTTAATTTCTGGGAGTAAAAAGTAAGATTTATGTCATGATCATGAATGTGTTGCTTGTGTGAGTCCATTTCAAAAGGTAAAAGAAATAATAAATTAGACTTACTCACAATCAATTTAATTTAACTATCAGACGACCGGTTTCGCTTTCTACAATATGCAAAGCATCTTCAGGTCACGATACAAAGTTAAATAAATGCTGAAAATAATAAACCCATATTAGGGTGTTAGTTAGTTGGTAATTTTAATATCTGACAGTTGGGACCGGAAATTGGTTATACCAACAGGAAAAAAAGTTCTCTATTTAAACCGGTGTAAGGCAAAATTATTCTTATTTCAATTTTTCTGTACCATGAGCAGAAATATCATCACACCGACATGAACAATGGTGAGTTTGTATAATAATTTCTGTAACACTTTCACAATTTCAAATTTATAGCAGTTTATAGTTAAAATATAATATTTCTATTTGAAAATGTTGATTTGCATATTATTAGGAATAACAAAATTCATTTAATTAATACTGCTAGTCTGAACCAACTAACTATTGCATGCTTAATAATTCAGTCAATTTTCTTTAATTTATTAATGTTATCATCAATAGTTTATTTGCTTATTATTTAAGTTCCATATTAAGATATCAGAACTGGAATAAATATTTGAAAATATTTATACACACCATGACAGATAACTCACACCAACAATTATTTCAAAGAAAGTTTGTAATTTTGTTATACATTTTGATTACAAATGTACATATTTAATTTAATTACCAAATAATCACTTAAGTTTGTTCTGTTACTTTGACTAAGCTGAGTTAGTTATCATAGAAGATGTATTACAATTATTTATAGTGTTACATTGAAATCTAATTATTTAAAGTTTGTTAAAGTATGCCAATATTAACACATCAAATAACTTTGATATCTAAATTTAAAATTAAAAATTTTTAGACATTTATTAATATCAGCTTATTTCATAAAACTAGATAACTTAACTTACAGCTTAATTTACAGCATTTAAAATAGAAGAAGAACTGTCACACTTTAACCTACATTTGTCAAGTTTACCTCTAAAATCTGATATATAACATAAAAAACTCATTGTCTCAAAGTAAGAGATGTAGTTCTTTTAAAATCCTCCCCTTTTTTTAAATTTAATGTCTGTTTCGTCCCCCCGTTTTTTTAAGTGTTTTCTGTGTGTTTTCTGTATGTCTTAAAGTGTCTCAATTTTAATTTTTAACTTTATATATTGGACTTTACAACAATTTGCCACATATTGCAACTAACTTTATCAAAGAAATTTTATAATTACAAGCTGATATAATTGCACACCCACACAATTTGTACATCTATTCTTATTCATTGTCTCACAACTGTCACCTTCCAAAACAAAAATAAAAATCTAATAAAATAACACACATTTCATAAATATATCTCCAGAATAGATATAAATAACTTTAAAGAACTTAATGGTATAGAACATTACTTTCATCAAACAAACAATTACATTTACCTATCTCTACTTCATTGGATAAAATCTGTCTCCTCAAGAACTTCCCCGTTTACAGTTAAACAATTACAATAGTTGACTTGAGTTCTCCAATTAACAACACAAGATAGTTTGAACCATGTTCTTTCAACCATCAATTAATAGAGTACCGGCATGTAAGTAATGTTTTATTTATTTGTTTATTTATTAATTCATTACAGTTTAATAGACTATTTTACCAATTTGTGGGTCTTACCTTGTCTGCTTAAACATTTTATTCATTTTGAAAAACCACAGACATGTAATGTTGGCATAATTACTGTAATTTATATAATTTATATCACCTATCTTTGTTTTACCTTTATTAGACAACACCCTAATATGGGTTTATTATTTTGAGCATTTATTTAACTTTGTATCGTGACCTGAAGATGCTTTGCATATTGTAGAAAGCGAAACCGGTCATCTGATAGTTAAATTAAATTGATTGTGAGTAAGTCTAATTTATTATTTCTTTTACCTTTTAAGATTTATATATTAATTGTCCAGGTATATATACTCGTCTACTGTCTCAAGTGCAGCGTTGTTTATTATGACATCTTAGACATCCACTAACTCGTTGTACATGGTTTTTTGTCAAGGTTATTTTTAGGTAGACTTCATATACATATATATATATATATATATATATATATATATATATATATATATATATATAATATATATATTAGATGGGTTGGAGTCAATAAAAGGGGCTATTATGTAACTATTTTTTATCTCGAGCTTTCAATTGTGTTAACAATTATTTTCAAGAGCGGCTAAAAAATACAAAATTTACACAAAACTCACCATAAAATTAGTTTGGTTAATAATCTTATGCATCTAAACATATTTCAAAAATACTAGTTTAAAAATTAGCTTATCTAATAAATGTTTCTCTTATATATACACCGATGCATATACACCGATGGCTCCAAAATGAAAGAGGGCTGAGGATGCGGGATATACTCCAGATCACTGAATCTAAGAATAAAGTGGGGTATGGGTAAAAATTCCAGCGTAGTTCAGACAGAACTGACTGGTATCTCCATAGCCGCAAAAGAGATAACCCAAAAAGGTATAGCAGGGAAAACTATAATGATCTGCATAGATAGCAGACAAGCGCTACTAACCTTGAATAGACCACGTGTCACATCAGGTTTAGTAATGGAGTGTCACGAGTCACTAACTTAAGCTTCGGATGGTAATACCATCATCCTGAGGTGGGTTAAAGGACACAATAGAAATAAAGGCAACCGCATTGCTGACCAATTATCTAGGAAGGCGGCAGGCCTAAGACTCTTAGGACCTGGGGATCTTTCTGGTTGGTCAACTACAACAATCGCGGAAATTGTCAAATGTCACTCCCTTACGCAAACCGTAAAAGGATGGGAAGAAGGGAAATGATGTAAACTTGCCAGGGTAACACTAAGTAACCTTGAAGAGTCAACATTAAAGAAGTACTTGGGAATGACCAGGAAAAATCTGCGTTTGGCAGTTGGTTTTTTAACTGATCATTGTCAACTAAGCAAACACCTCCACACACTGGGGCTAGCAGACACACCTCTATGTAGGAAGTGTGAACGAGAAGACGAAACTGTAGAGCATGTCCTATGTGAATGCCCAGAGTTATCGTTAATACAAGAGTGCGCGTTCGGCGAGTCCTGGCCCACACCTGCCCACATAAGAGAGATGTCTTCTGGTGAATTGTCCGCCTTCCTAGAAATGGCAGGATGGACAATAAGCTAAGGGTGACAGCTCCCTGGGAGGATGCACAATGGGTCAATTGTGGCCTAAGTGCTGTAAAACTTAACTCGCCCTCCCTACTCTACAGATACAGAAATGTTTCTCTTTACAATTCTCGCAACAATTTTGTAATATTATAATTTGGAAAAACTTTTTTAACACAAAAACAATTGAATTTATAAATAAGTTAGAATAGCGACCAATTAAAAATAAGCCTCAATGTCATGAATGTTAGCTTACAATTTACATTTTTGACAATTATATTGCCAAGAGCTAAAATTTTGTTTAAATATTCTTAAGAGTTATTTATCATTGATAGATGCCTGTAAAAGATAAAAATGTAACAAGTATATGGAAAATTAAATTAAAATGTAATATATTACTGGTTTTATAAATAAACTATAAAGAAATAATATATTATTTTATATATGACATTATATATGACTTTACAATCATTAGAACTGAAGAAGTGCAGAAATACTGCACGAAACGTTTTCTATTAAAAGATTGAAATAGTTTTTTCATTTTTTATTTGTCCTTGACCGATATCCTCATTATGTGTGTGTGTGTGTGTGTGTGTAGGTGTGTGTGTATGTTGGTACGCACAACAATTTAACAAATTCACTCCTAGTGTATATATATGATCTGGTTACATAGGCATACCCGCATTTTTTTAATTCTCCGTATAAAGCAACAGCGTTCAAGCAAGTAAAAAATAAACTAATTGAAAACCCATCGCAAACACGATGGAATTTTTAGTTTAGAGCGATATAAACTGTATTTGAAAATCGACACAACACTATGGAACGTTTTTAAAAAATTGAGTCCGAAAATCCTAAAACGTATAGTACGGTGACCACAATTCAAGCCGGTTTCGTCAAATAGTTTAATAATGCCACATGTTGACAATTTTTTACGAAGTGCAGAAAATTGAATTGGACTGGAATTAAATAAATTATTTTAGGAAGTGTATACTATTATAGTTAAAAGTAATGTAAAAATGAACTGTACGATAGAAAATATCTAAAAGTCAATATTCACATAGACGAAGAAAAAGAGTAGTAGGAAAATTTGTAAAGTTAACAACAACAGAAAGGAAAGAAAAAATACCAATGCAGATAAAAACTCGAAAACAGTATTGTTCTGAATACCTTTTTTGCTGCGAGTAAGCTACAATTTTGTTTTAAGATAACTTTATTTATAACTCTTCGATTAAATTTTCGATTCGATTCATTGTATAGATGAGTTGTAAAAATTTCAATTTAATTTATTAATCTTGTTTAATGTTAAACTTGAAAAAATCGAATTTAAATACAATTTTTAAACCGCAACTATCGCATTATGTTACCAACCACTAAAAATCTTTGCATACTTTTCGTTGACTAAAGGTATTACAACATAACCGAAGTGGCTTTCTCGGTTCCTTCTGTATTAAACTTTAAGTCGAATGGGGCTTAAACTCAAACAAACGACTGAAAACATGACTGTCAGCGAAATCGGATAAACACTGGAACTTTCCAGTATCCTTGATCAGATTACCCGAGACAAAATTACCTTCAACGAAAGCAAAATCAATGTAAATTGGAATAATTTTCTGCGACATTATTTCTATTTAAAGGGGTGTCAAGCAGTTGAGAGGAGAGCAGACATTTTTAGGCTAATGGGATTCAGGGAAAGATTTTTGTTTTGTATAATAACGATGTCATAAAAAGATTTTGTCAAATAAGCGATTTTAATATTAATGATCTTAAATTCGTTGAAAATGTATTTTGAATCAAAATAATTTTAATAGGAAACCAAGAAATATAAATTTGTACGCGAGAGAGCGGAATATTATACAGTAGAACGCATGAATATCTAATATGTTTTATTTCTTAGAGTATAAGCTCGCACTCTACGACATGTTTCTATGTGGTTCGTTTCCAAAGAAAAGTGGTAGAAATGTAGCTAGACTCATAGGGACAAGCAGGACTGTTCTCCCAAATTCCGGCTTAAGGCTGTGGTCTCCAATAAATGCCGTACGCCGCGTATAGCGTTACGCCATATGTCACATACAGCATTTGATGGTCGCCGGCAACTCCACGTAGTCACTACAGAACGTTAGTTACAAAGCGTACAGCGTTACGCCATACGTCGCATACAGCGTTTATCGGTCGCCGGCTACTTCACGTATTCACTAGAGAATGTACACAGAACGTTGGCATTAATAATAGCCCAGTCTGGTTATGCAAAAATCATCGATTTCACGGCAAAATGTTTCGCAGATACCTGAAGCTTTTAAGACATAGTGGAAGTTATTAGATAAAAAAGTACTCGTATTTTTACCTTGCGTTTTTTTTTAACAATAATTTATGGTCACAATTTGATTTTTTGTCTATTTTCCTTATATTTTGCATAAACCGTATTTATATCATTTTTCTAATTTCAAGAAGATCTTTATTTTCCCGTTTTTTAAATTAAAATTGATAAACAATTTACGTAGATATTTGCAAAAAAGCAGTTTTGTTGCACTAATTTATAAATTTTATTGATTTTTTTATTAACAAAATAAAATATCATTAAAACATTTGTACATCGAAGAATTACTGTCTTTTAAATTTATACGAAATTTCCCCCCGATCGGTCAAATAGTTTAAAAGTTATTTAATTTATTTATCCCCGAGGCTAATTATTTAAACTATTAAACTTGCTCTATTAATGATGCTAGACACATTTAGAAAATTCTATAGGATTCTTTAAGACTTATACTATCTCAGAAGTTAACTGCACATTGCGGTTTCATCGAAATTATTTACAAAATAAACGTTTGAAAAAGGGGTATGTTTGACATGACTTTAAAACACTTTTTAATCTCATTTTAACTCATTTTAATCTTTGGTAATAGGAAACTCTGATTAAAAGATATCCAATTATAACTATTGAGTTATTACAGTTTTTATTTAAAATTGATAACGCAACCGCAACTGCGATTCATAATTACCGTTCGCTTCTAGCGTTGTTACTGAGAGAACCCGTTACTCTACGCAAAAAGTATTGATTAACTTTTTTGTTTAAAATTGTCTCAGCTACATTTTTTATTTAAAACATTTTTTTCCACGGCGTACAGATTCTTAATAAAACGATTGTTGTTTAACTTTTTCCATCTACATAAACATACTAAGCAAAATTCAGATTGTTCGTCTGATTTTTACAAGTTCAGTGGCATTTAGAGGTTCACTCTGACGACTTTCATCTTGGTAATCTACCGATAAATTTTGGTATCATCCGTTATGAGTTAATTAAGCGGTTTTACTTCAATTAAATGGTTATGAAAGCACGGTATCAAGGTACCAACATATTAAGTTTGTGTGGGAGGATAAAGAAGAATGTCCACCAGGAAACAGCTTTAAGATATTTTTTTTTCTTATGGTCTTTCGATACTTAATCGGCATATTTGGTAAGGTTTTTATTTTTTACATGCACATTTTATATGACTTTTTAGAATATTTTACTGCTTAAAATGTTCACTTAATAGGCAAAAAATGTGCCTTTTATGGATCCAGAATTAGTTAGAATCAATTCATTTATTTAAGACAACAAAGTGAGTGTCCACTTATGTCTTCTCATCAATACTCACATTATGTGAAATCCATCTAAGTAATTTAAAACACTTTTAATTTGAAACTTACTATATTAAAGTAAAAAAAAACTATTTTTAAAGAATCCACAATATTGTATAGCGTATTTAATTTTCTATCTTGCAATTTAAAAATTTCATTTATTTCTTTGACCCACTTTCCGATTATACTGTAATTGCTTTCTTGTTATGTTATCAATTCTCTTATAATCTATTGCACAGCAGTGGAATTAAATTATCTGTTTCTAATATCTTTTCAGCAATATATCTTACAGAGAACTCCCAGCTATTATTTACTGCTTTAGTATCGAATGGTAGAGAACAGAAACTTTTTGTGGTGAAAGAAATATAAGAATCTTTTAAGAATATTATCGCCATTATTAGAAACCAAGGACATTAATATTAACGATTGTTCATTTGAGTTAGGACAATATTTTGAATTCTTATTTTTTGTGTGAAACGTTCGAGACTAAAACGTCTTAAGGATTCAAGAAATTCAAATGTTGTATTATACAACCATAAAATGAATTTTGTTTTAAACTGTCTAACTAAAGTTTAACTACACTCTATTTGATTGATTCTGATAAATTATTAAATTTATAAAATAAAAACCCAAATTTTTTTATACTACGCTAATGTATAATTACTATTTAAATGGGAATAAGCCACAATTAAGGTTAAAGTAAGTTTATTGACGTTTCAATTTCCACTTCGGAAATCGTTCTCAAAATACAAAACGATTGTATTTAGAGATAGTAAACAAAAGAGAAAAAAACTTTTAATTTTAGGCCTAAAATTAACTTCACCAATGTCATTTTTGCGAATAAGAGTTGTCCGGAATACAAACGTGTTCTTAGTTTTCGTCGATATATCTGCATATCCCCACCTACAACGCTAATTCCTGATTCCACTGTAAAAACACGTGACAAAACTATTAATCAAATTAGTTTAACTCCAAATATAGTGTTATTATAGTTATATTAACTATACTAAATATAATCAGAGGAAAGGTTCAGCCCGGAGGTTTCGATGTGCAAGATAGCCAAAACATCGAGGCAATGGGTGAAAATGACATGCACAAATATCTCGGAGTGCAGCAAGCGCGAAAAATTTACCATAAACTAATGAAAACCTAACTAACTTCCGAATTCGTTCGAAGAGTAAGATAACTAAGTCGGCCATATCTTAATAGTAAACATTTGTTTAAGGCATTAAATACATACGCCCGTTATGCGCTGAGCTACTCATTTGGTATTATAAAGTAATCAAAAATGGATATAGAGAGTCTTCAGCGGAGAGTAAGAACACTTCTCGTAAAGGCGCAAAAACACCATTCACGCAGTGCAATACAGAGAACAACATTACTGTGATATCAAGGGGGAAGAGGACTTATGGATCCAGGTGAGCAATTGGACAAACAGGTTGCTAATTTAAAAACTTATTTTCGGGTATGAAAACAAGAAATGCGCATAAACCTACTAGCAACCGACTAAGCAAGAAAAAATGCGCATGGATGACTAAACATTTAGCACTGGATGAGTAAACCTTTGAAATGTGCAACATCTCAATGAGATCAGACAAGAATATGTCGACAATACAGCGTCGAACTATTAGTTGACATCAAGAGAGATGTTTCCCAAAACTGAGGGCTTTTTACTTGCCATTCAGAATCAGGTTATTCCAACTAAAAATTACCTGAAATATATTGTTAAAGATCGTCAAGTCCAAAATGACAAATGCCGATATGAATGCCAATCCCAATAAATCATCCATCTAGGCGTTTGTCGAAACTGATTATAAAGAACGCCATGACTCAGGGGACAAACTGGGACTTCTCCAGACCGACCATCTTCCTTATTATCAATATGTCCCTGACAGAATGTTTAAAAATGACAACTACAAGCTATAGTGGGACCATATTGTGCTCACAGACCAACCAGTGGCACATAATAGACCGGATCTCATACTAGTTAATAAGCTTATCAGGTAAACACTTATTGATATGGCAAAACCTAACACCAATAATTTGCGTGTTAAATACAACAAAAAGACCGCCAAGTATAAAGATCTAGAAATGCAAATCAGGACACAATGGAGAATGAAAATTACCCAAACACTAACTATTTTTCTATATACTACTGGTGTTATTCCCAAAAACTTCCTAGCGAACATGAAACAGCTGTTTCTAAATGAACATCTTTATAAGACCATGCAGAAAGCTGCACTCCTCGTGACGTCCAGATGTGTACGAAAATTTTTGGGAGCAAACTTTTTTTTTGGGAGCCAATTTTTGGGATACTCCAGCAAACCAAGTCACCTAAGGTTCTATAACACGAACAGAGTACCACCAGAGCTCAATCCGTAGGTATCTGGGATGAGTGAATTTTCCCCTTAGAGGGAATGTGAGCCGTATGGCTAAATCTGGATATTGATCTTAGTACTAGGTTTAATTTTCCTAACCGCGGAAACCTTTTCAAGCATTATTTATTTATATATATATATATATATATATACATATATATATATATATATATATATATATATATATATATATATATATATATATATATATATATATATATATATATTAATGTGACATTAAAAGTCAGAGATGCGCCAAGCAATTGATTAGCTAATTAATTAAACTTATTTAAATGATGCAATTATGATTTTATCACACTATTAAATCTTCTTATCTCAGGGTTATATTCGTGCTTCAATTTCTATGCTTTACATATGATAGGTAAGGTCTGAGGAATACCGGAATAATAAACATATATGATACAAAATTATATATTGAAATAAAATTCACACTCAAATATCTTTATCAAACAAAAAATATCTCATACAATGATTATCAAAATTTTGTTCTACGTACTTGAACCTTCAAAAATTAATATTATATACTATATAAATTAAAATTTCAAATCAAAATTGTTGTTCTATATCTCCTGATAAATATTTCTATCTTTTCTGAAGTAATTAAAAAAAAACTTTGTTGATAAAGGAAAAACTGACGAATGAAAAAAAAACTATCTCTCTGATGATGAGTTGTCCAAATCCTTGTTCCTTGTAGCCTACACTATCTATTCTTAGCAGTTCCCTAGGTAATCAGCAATCTTACAACAAATTATTGCGAGCCTCTCGTCTTCAATGGTCTTTTTCAGATGCACGTATCGTTTAAAAGATAAACTTCTCCTCTCGATAAACTGAATCTCTCGTTCCGGCCTGAACAGTGACTCTTGGAATATATAAGTAGAAAAGTATGACTTACAATATTTTACTGGATCAGCTTCCGTCAGGATACACTTAGTCCACGAAAAATCACAAACATTCACTTCTAATGCTTACTATAATTTGGAAACCGCCAAAGAACTACGACTGTTCGCCTTGCACTCTTGGAAAACAACTGATGATCTTTTTTTCCTCTAAAATCTAGCTAAACTCTCATTCATCTATCTCTCCCACTTTTTTTCACTCTTTGCCAATCAAAGTTCGTCATATTTATCCCCATTTCGATAACAAACAACAACCTTAACTACAATTATAACTTTCCTAAAAACTATTAACATGTTAATCGTTTCTACAAATTCTTAAAAACTAACGGAGAAATATAATTTCTAAATTCTACCCTATTGTCTTTATTCACTGTACAAGTCCATTTGGAAAACCCGGTCGTATTGTTCAATTCACTACGTTTACTCAAATATATTTTACAAAGAAAATAATGTATGCATATCTTAAATTTTGTTTACTACAGGTAATCCAAAGATAATGGACTTTCATTTCTTCGAAATATCTTTCATAGTTTATCAGTTGAAATATTTTGAATTATTATGTTTTATAATTTAAAATATATTAAGAGCAAACCAATATTATTTTTAATTTTTATATAGCATAACAACTCTCCAGGATATCTTGAAAATCTATTTAGATGGTCTATTTAGTAATTTTAATTTTTTCTTTGGCGGATAAAATTAATCATAACAATATATATAGATATATATATATATATATATATATATATATATATATATATATATATATATAATGTTTTGGATGCGTTGGAGTCAATAAAAGGGGCTATTGGTTAACTATTTATTATCTCGAGCTTTCAACTGTGTTTACAATTATTATCAAGAGCTGCTAAAAAAGACAAAATATCTTACAAAGTTGAACTAGAAAGAAAAAAAATTTTTGTTAACTCACCAAATAAAATTAGTTTGGTTAATAAAATTGTTGCTAATACATTTCAAAAAGAATTAATACAAAAATGTCCCTATCTAATAAATGCTTCTACTTAAAATTTTTAGTTTTGACAATTATATTGCCAAAAATAGAATTTTGGCATATATCTATATATATATATATATATATATATATATATATATATATATATATATATATATATATATTTATATGTATATACATATATACCTATAAATCCATCAGCAATATTGGTTTTCTACTTGTATGTTGTAACAATTCTTTTTACTTTTTGAGGCATAATACAGCCGGGTTAATTAATTAATTCTGTATATTGTCGTTTTTTGTTCGTTAAATCCAATTTGTTATTTTTTAATTAAACCAACAAATTACAAGCAGGAAATTAAAAATATTAATTTCTATTGTTAGCTCCCACCAATATGAATATGATTTAAAAAGTACTTCCAATCATCAGCCTGCAATGTAATTATAGAGCAAAAAGGGTTAAATTAAAGAAATAACCCAGATTCCAGTAATCAGATGCGAAAACGTTAAAACATACTCGAATAACTGGCGTGCAAATTAGAAGAGCGGATTTGTAATTAAATTACAAAATTCCGTTTTGCGATATCAGCACTCGAATCAATTTTTTATCCTATTGAGACTTGTTATTTGAAATAGGGCTGTCCGTGGATTTCATGAAATAAATGAAAATAGGCCAACGAGATAATACAGGCTTAGCTAGTTATTGATGCATAAAAAATAATTAAAAGTTTTACGTCATAGCAAGCTAAAATGATTCAATAATTAATGTAAAAATCATGTTTACTTAATTATAACTATCATCTGTATACTTGTATCTATTGTGTTCTTTTAAATCTTTGTCTCTTCCTTTTAAATTTCTTTTTGCTTCTCTCTGGTTGTCCCCTTCTTATATGAGTGCTTGATTTCCAAATCATCTACTTTTTTGACACGATTTGACTATTTTAGCAGTTATCTTTTATTGTCATTAAATATATATTATTCTATGTTAAACAACTATGACATTTCTAAATCTTTAATCTTCCCACCTTGACAATATTAAGTATTTAGATTTCTCTTTAATATTCATGTCACGTGTTTAGTAGTATGTAATAGAATTTGATCCCAAATTATATTGTTCAATAACGCTATTCTTTTTTTGTACTAACCATATTTGTCTGCAATTGCTTTATTTGGTATTAAATTCTGTAACACACTCAGTCCCAAATATTTGTAAATTTTATATTGACTTATCTCTTATTACGTTTGAAGTAGGAGATCCTTTTGCACTTCTCCAAATACCGTCCCGATATTCTGCATGAGGAGCTCAAGTAGAACAGCATGCAAAGAGTTGGTGAGAAAGTTATTATTTTTGACCGCACATTTAACATCCATGGATTACCGCGAGCATGATATAACTACAGCAGCTGTCTAGGCACCATTTTAAATAGCCAATGGGACCACTCAACAGAAATTAAACAGCGAATAATAAAAGCAAAAGCAGCATTCGTTAGAATGAGAACCATTTTCAACAGTCGAGACATATCATTAAAAACAAAATGCCGTCTATTGAACTGCTACATATTCACAGTTCTGCTCTACGGAATGGAAGCATGGACACTGACTGTTGCATCTATGAATCGGCTCGAAGCTTTCGAAATGTGGTGTTATAGACGCATCTTACGTATATCCCGGGTTGACAGAGTTACTAATGTGGAGGTCCTGCGTAGAATGGGGAAAGAATGTGAAATTCTCATGACCGTCAAAACTAAAAAGTTGGAATACCTAGGACATGTAATGAGAAATCAAGAACGTTACGGCCTTCTCCAGCTGATTCTCCAAGGGAAAGTAAATGGTAAGAGAGGACCGGTAAGAAGAAGCATTTCCTGGCTTCAAAATTTACGAAAGTGGTATAACACGACTACCACTGAACTGTTCCGCGCTGCAATAAATAAAGTAAAGATAGCCGTGATGATCGCCAACATCCGGAACGGATAGGCACTTTAAGAAGAAGAAGCAGTCAATTCAGCTGTTAATTTAAACTCAAATACAAATATACACAAGTACATGTACACCTTCTTCTTTAAGTGCGTTTTCTCTTAGAAGGTTGTTAACTATCATAGCGATTGAAATCATGCTCCAAACAGTTCTGTTAAACTGCAGTTAAACCATATTTTTCAATTTATTTAAAGCATTTTGTCCTCCATGGTCACCTATAGTAGTTCGTTACGCTTACCTCTTATAAGATGGCCCTAATATTGCAACTTTCTAATTTTGATAGTGTTAGGACTTCTTTTCATTTTCTCATTCTTTCCAATACTACCATTGAAAAATATGGTAGGACATTGGTAACTCCGTCCACCTAGCTTATTCTATTCTTCTAAAAATCCACATTTTAATAGCTTTCAATATCTGGAAGAGGTTTTTCTCTTTATCAAATCTGACTTATTTCTCTTGTATAGCCATTAATGTGGCTAATTATGGATTCTGTATATATGTATGTATTTTTGTATTCATTATATTTGTTTTCCGTGAACCATTAAGCTCTCTTGCCATTGTTATTTAGATATTACCATGAACTAAACGTTTTTTGTATTCTGAGTTAGACCTATTTCTTCACTGTATACTACAACCCCATTTACTAGCTTCTGTAGATCTTCGGGACATTCCGCTATCAGTACTGTATTATCAGCGTGTCTTAAATTGTTGATAGGTCTCCATTCTCTTCTAGGTCTATCGTTTTTTCCCTAGCGCTTCTTGGAAAATTTTTTCGGAGTACATATTGAATAGACAAGGTGGCAATATGCATCATTCCATAATATGCAAAGTTCGGTAACAATTTAATTTCCTTAATATTAAAATTATTTCGTTAGAGTAAATGTATTCTGATTGGTGGTTGTGTATAATTATATATAGTATAACTCTATAAGTCTAACTATATATCATATTCATGCACTTTTTGCCAACACATTCATGGCATAAGACTTCTCTTGTTTTAAAGGGCATTCCTGAAGCCTAACTAGGTTTCGCTATTATCTTGCTTAGTTTTTAATATATTCTTTTATGTCCATGTCTCTGAATAGAGACATTTAAGAATATTTTGAGAGTGTGATACGTTTAACTTTAAATGCGCACAGGCAACTCAAAAAAATAATCAGGCGTATGGTAAACTCCAAAACTGAAGGACAAGACAAAATCAAGAGGAGTACAAACAGATGAGACAAGCAGAGAAAAAGATACTAAAACAAAAGAAAAAACGACATTTAGAAAACCAGCTACAGGAACTAGAAAGGCACAATTCACAAAGCGAAAAATTTTTATAAAAATGTGAACCACAACGGAAAAGAATTTAAACCTAGAATAACCATAATAATGAGCCGGGTCAAATAGTGGAGAGATGGGCAGAGAATTTTGCTGAGAAATTAAATATAGGCAACCGAGAAGGGACTGACATAACTGACTACAGCGGAGACGTAGAAGATGAGAGGGAGAAAAATAATATACCAACAGAAGAAGAAGTTGCCAAGGCAATAAAAAGGTTAAAAAACAACAAATCCCCTGGAGAAGATGGTATACCCCCTGAGCTGTTCAAGTATGGAGCAAACGCGCTAAAAAAAATACATAATTAAACTTATTGCATCCATTTGGAGAGAAGGAAAACTCCCAGACAGTTGGAATGTAGGTATTATAATACCTATTCACAAGAAAGGGGATCCACTAATATGTGACAACTATTGAGGCATTACCCTTTAAATACGGCTTACAAAGTACTGGATTATATACTTTATGATCGTTTACTAGTATATAATGAGAAAAAAATAGGCAAATATCAATGTGGATTCCGAAAAGAAAGATCAACAATTGATCAGATTTTCCTTCTAAGAAAAACCTTAAAAAAGACATATGAATATCGAATCGATACCCACTACCTGTTCATAGATTTTAAAAGCGCTTATGACAGTGTAGATAGAAGCCCAATTTATAATGCCATGGCAGAACTAGATATCCCGTCGAATTTAATAACATTGGTAAAGGCAACTCTTTCAAAAGTTGAGTGCAAAGTCAAGGTACAAAAAAGAGCGTAAAGGTCTTTTTAAACACACAGGAAGACAGTCTATCGTGCCTATTGTTTAACATCGCGCTAGAAAGACAGAGAGAAATCGGGCATAACAATCAGAGGTACTATCATCAATAGAAGTGTACATATTTTGGCCTACGCAGATGGCATTGACATAGTAACACGGACAAAAAGAGACCTGATACAGGCTTTTGAATCATTAGAAAAAGCCGCGAAGACAATAGGACTGCAGGTCAACATTCCAAAACAAAATACATGAAGGTCACGAACAGCACACAAATAGCGGCACCACAAGATCTGGTGACAGAAGCACACACATTCGAAGGGGTCTCGGAGTTTATATATCTTGGAACACAATATCACATCACACATAATTAGCAGAAAAACCAAGATACTAACATATGAAACTCTTATTAAACCTATCCTGACATACGCGTCAGAGACATGGACTATGGTAAAAAGCGACGAAGAACTGTTAGGCCGCTTTGAAAGAAGAATACTTAGGCACATATTATACGGAGGAGTACACGAAAGCGGGATATGGCGCAAGCGCTACAATTTTGAGTTGTATCAATGCTATGAAAAATGCAACATCTTCCGGTCTAATAAAATTAATTAGGAGACCTTGAAACAATGGACACTGGAGACCCCCAAAGACAGATATTATATCAAGAGCCAGTAGGAACCAGGAAGAGAGGCAGGCCAAGATCTAGATTTAAAACTCAAGTCGAAGATGACTTGAAGAATCTAGAGCTCAGAAATTAGAAAGCCAGGGCGAAAAATAGGGGGGAATGAAGACTAATTCTTGAACAGGCCAAGACCCACACAGGGTTGTAGAGCCAAAGATGATAATGATCAGTAGTCGCCTAGTTTAATAAGGGTTTCTGTGTCTCGTCTTTAAAAAGTTTCTGAATGTATTTTTTTCATCAATTAAGTTTTTTCTTGTTGTGTGAAAGCAGTCTTCCATTTATATTTAATAACAGGGTTTAGGTTAAAAATGTAATAAGAGCTGTTCTATTTAGGAACACTTCTTCAAACATAATTCTTTTTTAGCTTTTTTTATTTTTCCTTTATGAAAATTAATGTATGTAATTTTATCTACGGTTTTGTTTATGTTCTTTGTTTTTCTAGGAGTTCCAGTATCTCGTCAGTATTCCAATATTATTTGTTGTTCCATGGTCTTGTCCCTAATGTATCTTTACTTGCTCGTAACAAGATCTTCTTGAACGTTTTCCATTGTTTGTCGTTTGTCTTTAATGGTGTTAATTCGAATATTGTACTGCTTTTCATTAACTGCTTCTGTAATCTTATGTATAACTAACTTATTCCGTAATTGTAATATTTTTTCTGTTACTTTTAGGTAAGAACTTTTGTAAGTTTAACATAAAATTTTAATAGAACAGGGTTATAATCTGATTCAATATCTTCCTCTAGGTATGTTCTAGTTGATCTAATTGTGTCTCCATACACCTTGTTTATTAGAATGAAGTATATTTAATTTCTAACAATATCTACTGACGACTTCCATGTATATAAACTTTTAGCAGGAAGTTTGAGATAGATGTTCAATTACAAAGTCCTATATATTGGTCAAACTATACCAGTCTGTCTTCTTCTACATTTCGCATACCAAATCCACAGTTTCCCACAAAGTTTCCTTTAGTAACTTGTCCTTTTTTTACGTTAAAATCGCTTATTACTATGGTGACAGCTCATGGTTTTATGGTTTTTAACGCCTGTTTTAATTTATTGTAGAACTGCTCAATTTCCTCTTGTTCCTTGTAAGCAGCTTGTATCTGAATAACATTGAACGTTAACTGAGGTATTTGTAGTTAAATTACGATAACCCTATCCGATATAGTCAAAAAGCTAGTTACATATTGCTGGGTAGTTTTGTCGACAATATTTGCAACGATGATGTATTCCACTGTTACTAGAGTAGTATATTCTAGTGTAACCAATTAATACATTGGCTGGGATATCTAGTTTTGCTGATTCCTAAAATACTGGCGTAAAGTCTTTACACTTTTTGTGTTACGTTATGAGTATTACCTGATTCACATGTTCACTTGACCTTCCATGTACCTACGTCCATCCATTGCGGACGCAGGGATTTTTTGCTACATCTGATTATTTAAAATCTGCCGGGAACTGTCTCAGATTAGAATAACCCCAATAATACCACCTTAACACGACAACATAAATGCATGGAAAGATCTTCTCAAAAAATTCAAAATTAAGAAGAAGTTTGTCATAAAATAATTGTTTTCTTTTTCTTCAGGTTCTTTCTCCTGTCGGAGGTTGGAAATCATCATCGCTATTTTAATTTTATTGGCCGCGCTTCTGAATAATTCTAATGAGCTGCAGCCGAACCACTCTCTCAAATTTCTTAGCCAGGATATTTTGCGTCGTCCTGGGTTTCTCTTCCCTTGTATCTTTCCTTGCATAATTAATCTAAGTAATACCTACTTCTCGCCCCTTATTATAAGACCCAGATATTGAATCTTTCTAGTGTTAACAGTTTTTATGACTACACATTCTTTCTTCATTCTTTGTAACACCTCTATATTAGTTACTTTTTCAGTTCACGATATTCTGTAGATTCTCCTGTAGCACAGTCTCAGAGGAGTTTAATTTTTTTATTTTAGACTTTTTTATTGTCCACGCTTCCATGCCGTATAGTAAAGTAGAAAAAACGTAACAACGTAGCATTCTTGTGCGGATCTCTAGATTAAGGTTACGGTTGCAAAGTAAGTTCTTTAATTTTATGAAAGTGTTTCTTGCCATTTCTATTCTGTATTTGATTTCTTTTGTTTGATCTCCATCTTCGGTTAGCCACGTTCCTAAATATTGATATGCTGTTACTCTTTCGATCGTTGTATTATTGATAATCAGGTTATATACATTTTGTGTTTTTTTTTGAGAATATCATTGATTTCGTTTTCTTGAGATTCATTTTCAGTCCGTACCTTTCACATGCATTGTATACATGTTGTATTATGTATTGTAGATCTTCCATGTCACTTGCAAATATGACCGTATCGTCCGCATATCTAATATTATTATTGCTATTTCCGTTGACCAAAATACCTTCCACAATATCCAATAAAGCTTCTTGAAATTTCACTGTAGACGTTGAATAAGAGTGGTGAAAGTATGCACCCTTGTCGAAGTCCTCTAAGTATACTTACTTTCTCTGTCAGTTCTCCTTCGACTCTTATTCTTGCTTTCTGATTTTGATACAGATTCGATATAATTTGTAGATCGCTACTATCTATGTTTTTGGTCTTAAGAATACTTAAAAGCTTTTCATGTTAAACTCTGTCAAAAGCTTTTTTAAAATCTATGAAGCAAGCATATATGTCCTGATTTATATCCAGACCTCGTTGTGTTAGAACATTGACTCCGAATAATGCTTCTCTAGTTCCTAGACCCTTTCTAAAACCCATCTGTGAATCACTTATTTCTTGTTCTAATTTCATTTGGATTCTATTATGTATGATTTTAAGAAAGGTTTTCAATGTGTGGCTCATTAATGCAATTGTCCGATAATAATTGCAATCTTTAGCATTTGTGATTTTTGGAATCGTTACAAAAGTTGAGAGAAGCCATCCTTTGGGTATGTGTCCCGTCTTGTATATGGAGTTAAAAAGGTCTACCAAGACATCAATATTATCTTCAATAGTTCAATTGGTATATTATCGGGTCCTATAGCTTTTCTACCTTTTATGTGTTTTATGGCATAAATAACTTCCTCTTTCATTATTTCTGGTCCCGTGATATCTCCGTCAACTTCTAATTGTTCTACTTTTTGGTCATAAAATACGTGTTCAATGTATTCTTTCCATCAACTCTTTTAATCAAATATAAATATAAGTTCGTTAGTGCTCTAAATTCCTCGATTAAATTTACATTATTTGAGAGATAAAGTGAAATTTTTTCGACCACGTATACTATTATACACGTGGTTTTTCCTTTTTAGCTTATCTCTTAGTAGCAATCTATCGTAACCGAGTCATTACCTCAATGGCCGCATTCCAGACTGGCCTAATAGATTAAAAGTATCTGTTGGACCAAACAGGTTTTTATATCATTAATCATTTCAAACAATCCGTAACTCTGGTATACATAACAATGTTTTCAGTGTGCTTTACTCTAGATTTTGGCTAATTGAGTATGCAGCTGTTACTCATCTGCATAACAGGCATAATTTATAACGATTATGACAAATCATATTTTGTTTATTTTAATAAGCAGGATAAATAATTTCCCAGAGAGAATAATTTAATCTTTCCAAGTTTCACAATAATACCAAGTTGCAAATGTTTCTGAAACAACAATATTTTTGTGTATATTCTGCCGTGGTACACAATAGTGCTAATATTTAGAGAGTAGACAACTACTTATTAGTCTGGGCACGAACTAATATAAAGAGTAAACTAGTCGTATACAAAAATGTTTGTTTTTTTTTATTTATTTACGCTGCAATCACAAGGGCTATTAGCGACCTAAAAAATATAATACAGGTAAAGGTAGAAAAAATTACAATAATTGATACAGTTCTGAGTCTTTAAGAAAACTTATTGTGTTTTTTATTATTCATGTTTTTTCCTAAGACTTGTGATGGAACAGATATGAAGTCAACAGTGATATTATTATTCTCTAGAGGAATTATTTACCGATGAGTCGGAATCTTCTTCCGATAATGAAGTTTTCACTGTAGAGAGTAAACCTATGTGTTTGCCAAGTTTTCGTATTAATTTGGTGCTTATGGTTTTCATTCTTTTGTCGATGTAGTATGAATGTAATTCATAGTGTTAACTGAAGAAGTGGTCAAATGTATAGATGTATTTTGTAGTGAGCACTGTTGGGTTTGGTTTATTGATAAATTTGGGATTGCTACTCTTTGTAATGTGGTTTGAGAAGACGTAGTAAGTGTGGAGGGAGTGGTATTTGAGATTGCGGGAGTATTTTGTAGATTATCTTGTTGAGTATGATTTATTGATGAATTTTGTCTTATTTCTGTTTGCATTGCACTATCATTGTGAGGATGGTTAGAAGGTGAAATATTTGGACAATTAGCTGCCTGGTGTCCAGTTAATTTGCATTTGAAACAATTTTCGTTTTGGGCTATAAATATGCGGTATGATGTTTGTTCCAACTCGATAATAAAAGATTCAGGTAGTACAAAGTTGTCTGGAAAAGGTGAAACGAAAATTTGTCTTCGGAAGCTTAGAATATGACTAAAGGCAGGATTGGTTGCTCCTATCCGTAGATATGATATGTCTGGGAGAGGATTTAAACCTAGTTTTATTAATTCGTCCATTATTATGTTAGAAGGTATGCTTGGACATACATTGGACAGAATTAAGCGGACTGATGGAGTTATTAATCTTCTCGCTTTTAGTATATTTCCATTTACTATTATTTTCTTTGTTTCTGCTATGGATTTATCTACTAGGTTTTTGGATGATAGATATATGCATATTCTACCGTTTGATATACGGGATGCGAAAATTATATTTTTCGGTTCTATATGCTGACTCAATCCTTCAAGATAGTCATTAATTGTACAATTCTCTAGAGTGTTAAACAAAATAGCTTGATCTCTGCTTGGGATTAATATACTACGTGGTTGACTAACTGATTTTGAGTATGATGCATTTTGTGGTAGCTGATTGGAAGATGACATCTTGTAAATGGATTTTAAAATCCGACTAAAACCGGTGCTGTTTTACAGCTTTCGTTGTGATACCAGTTCATGTAAATTGGATAATACTTATAACTGATTGCAGTTGTTTACTTAAATATATAAATCCAAATAGATGAAAAAAGTATATTTTATCTACTCACGATTCCAATATTCAGTATACAAATCACTTTCACTTTTATACTTAATTACTTTTCTTAAGTTATTAAACCAGTATAAAATTAACTTCTTTGCGAGCTATTTTAGATTAGACTCGAACATGATTTTGATTTTAATATAATTCACTATTTACATGTTCAGAACTGAAGAAATAATCGTTTAAATATTTAAATTTTTAAGAGAAACTTTGAAATGTGTCTAAACACTTTCAAAAAATGTTTGTTAAATGATATACATGCTTACTTATAATATGATAATTATTAGCTAAATTAACTTGAAAAAAATTTAATCTCAAACCAAAAATAATAAATTGAGCACACATATATTGCATTACTTGCAAAAAAAATATAATAGGGAAATTTTTTATTTATAAAATGTAAGTGAAGCTTGGGTTTACAATATGTAGGAGCAAAAAATTATCGTCATTTTCTTTACCTGTATTCATATGCACCGAAGGCTTTAATGGTAAGTTTTTATTTTGGGTTAGAATATTATTAATTCCTTTTACAGATATATATTTTTTAACGTCTAACACCAGGTCTTTTTTCACCTTTCTCGCCTACTTCTAACAGGAACCTATGTATGTAGTCGGTAACGAACTATCTTAATCTTTTGAAAAATCACCTTTCCAATTCTAGCAAATAAGGCTCCTTCTATAGTATCATGCCCTGTTTTATTGCATTTACATATATTTTGTTAAATTATTTGCATAGATCTACTATTCCTACCTTTTTAGTTTTCTCGGGACCTTAAATAAATCGGTGAGAAGAGAAAGCGGATATGTCCATAAATACGCATTTTTGACATTTTGACAGAAATCCATTATAAGTATGAAGACGCGCCATTTTGTATAGAAACCGGACAGATCCTCTTACTAATAATGCTTTTATGTGCTAGAAATTATGGTATTGCGAAAAAACCGGATAAGTCCTGGACATGTCCACTTTTTCTACAAAAGCTACAACTCATGTCTATTCGTCCCAATATACATTTGTCATTCGTCACTATGCAAGGTGTACAAGATTATAATCTCGAATTAAAAATTAAAAAAAGGAAAAATCCAGAGTATTGGAAAGCTGTTATCAATCAAAACGCAAGACAATCTGGACAACAGTATACTGATTATAAAAGTCGTAGTATTCCAAGCAAAACGATTGAAAAACCATGCATGTATCTTGTTATAACCTTAAATTATGTTAAACATTTAATTTTTACTAGACTTATTACATTGTAGATGTAAAAACAAATACTTTCTTGCTATTCCTCGTGAATGTAGAGAAGAGATTTTTACAAAATCTTATAAATTAGAAAACAAAAATGTTTAAGATGCATATCTTCAGTCCCTTATGGAAATATTGAGTTACCCGATGGCGTCCTAGACAAAAAACTGATGATAACAGAATAAAACCACATTTTTTTTCTGTACAAAGTGACAACAATTACAGGAGTTTAATATTTAGATCTGCATGCTATAAACAGAGAAAGTCGGTTGATATAGCTTTTAGAAAAAGGACAAGTAGCTGTTCACATAAGAGGTAAACAAAAATCAGCTAATGCAAAACCTGAAGAAATAGTCAATAGTATAAAAGCCCATATTGAGTCATTTTCTGTAAAACTAACATACTAGACTGGACGCGAAGTGAAATATTTAAACGAACAACTAAA
Organism: Diabrotica undecimpunctata; assembly: GCF_040954645.1. NCBI lineage: Eukaryota > Metazoa > Arthropoda > Insecta > Coleoptera > Chrysomelidae > Diabrotica > Diabrotica undecimpunctata. Next base: position 140,351,442 of record NC_092805.1, on the reverse strand, counting down.
TATAAAAATGATGCATTCATTATTTTTGAAAAAAATTCCAGATGTCCCAGTTAAATATGGATTTTATAGAGCTGTCTTTACCGACTTCTATCAGTTACGCTTTGGCAGGCCTCAGATTGATACCTTCAGCAAATGCCAAGAAATAGATTTTAAAATAAAGTTCCAATATTTGAATGATAATGTTCAAAGGGTAGCAGTAGCTGAAAAGATAGTGCATATATGTCGATCAAAAAAATTTTTTGCTAAAATGAATGAGACCCTTACCAAAGTGGATCTATCGGTAGGAGGAATATGAATTGACTATATGCAAAATCTATTTCTACCACTAACACCTATCCAAGATACATTTTACCTAATTCAACATACAGTCAGTGTGTTTAACATATACGATCCTAAAACCGGTAAAAGCTACTTCTACGTATATCACGAAGGATTAGGCAAAAAGAGCCCTGACGAGATGTGTTTCTTCATAATGGATTATATTAAAACATATATATGTATCTAAGGAAGTAAAACACTTTCACATTTTCTCTGATGGACCTGGAGGTCAAAACAAAAACCATACAGTTTTAAGGTTCGCCAGAGCCTTAACAGATCTCAGAAGACTTAAAACAATGAACCCGTACTACCCTATTCGTGGTCACCCGTTTATGCATTGTGACCATAACTTTGCTATAGCAAAGAGAATAATAAAAAAGGCTGATGGGATTTACACGTTAAAAGAGTATGTAGAACTCATTATAACTGCTAGTACTAAAAGAAGTTTCACTGTCCATCTGATCGAGAATGATAATAGTATTATCAAAGATTATAAGTCCTGGTGGACTACATTTTACAAAAGAAATGTTTTATCACACGGACCACTAGGTAGGCATATTCCCAAAGAACAAAAAGTTTCTTTTTCTATCAGCAAGTTTATGCACTTTTCTTGTAACTCTCAGGCAAATTATTGCTCATGAAGTTATTGATGGAATTGTTCACCATACGTTTGATGTTTCTAAACGCACCAAAGTAGAGTCACTACCTGTTAACTTGGCCTATCCTCAAGTCAATGTTCCAATTAAGAAAAACAAATTAGAACATTTATTGAAATTTGCACTCTACTTGGATGAAAACATTCCTGGATGCAAGATACTTTATGATTCCTTATTTACATGGCCAACTGCAGAAGGTGAATATGAATCCGAAGAACTTTGATCTATTCCTTTTTATCTTGGTATTTTGTGATGTATTGTTTATGTCATAATAAATAATCCTAAAATAATAATGTTGTCTAAAAACTGGATATGTCCAATAAATAAATATTTATTTTCTGTCCTGTGATAGTTAGAGGTTTTATACAGTGGTTATTAAAATTGTGTTCCATGCTGGATAGTTTTCAAGAGAGGAAATTTTTTTTTTATTTACCGCTAACTTGATTTTTGTGATATGTCCGCTTTCTCTTCCCACTGAATCAAATGCCAATAAATCTAAACTTGTACGATACAAGTTTGACTGGGTTAAAATTTTCTTTACCAACTAAAAAGTTTACCAATCATGTTGAAAGACAGCTTCTTCAACTTTTATTGATCAACTAAACTGGACTCCTAAGAATGCGCCTTAAGGATACTCCTATAAACAACTGGGTATAAACGAAGGCGCCGATGTGGCATCCGTACAACCGGCTTCACTAGCTACATATTAGTAGAACGTACTGAAGATCTTAGCTCTACTCTAAAGCATCAAATTAAAAGGCAGGATGGATCAAAATAGGATAAATGAGCTGGAATAGCAGATCCATTAAAGATAGCTACTTGACAAGATAGTCAAAAGAAAAACAATAAATAAACGACAAACTAATAAGTCGTAAGATAAATATAACCGTCTTAACTGAATCAAAAAGACGTTTCGTGAAACTTTAAATATGGATGATTACACAATGATATAAAATGGAGAATATCAAACAAAATAGCTAGACATATTAATAGATAAAACACCTAGACTAAAAAAGTGTCTCATAGAAAATTTAAATTTAATTAAGTTGTGTTTTTAACAGCTGGCAACCCTAAATTGCAATCATTTTTTCTCAGGAAACCTTATAAAATCTTATTAGGAAAAAATTTGCTTAAATTAAAACGACACAGACCAACTGGTCTGTGTCGTTTTAACTGACAAGAGCCACATGTTCAAGTCGAGCAAAGAAACATGTTGCTCTTTAAGTATTAAAATATTTATCCATTGTCAAGTGAAATATTTAAACGAACAACTAAATATAAAAATGATGCATTCATTATTTTTGAAAAAAATTCCAGATGTCCCAGTTAAATATGGATTTTATAGAGCTGTCTTTACCGACTTCTATCAGTTACGCTTTGGCAGGCCTCAGATTGATACCTTCAGCAAATGCCAAGAAATAGATTTTAAAATAAAGTTCCAATATTTGAATGATAATGTTCAAAGGGTAGCAGTAGCTGAAAAGATAGTGCATATATGTCGATCAAAAAAATTTTTTGCTAAAATGAATGAGACCCTTACCAAAGTGGATCTATCGGTAGGAGGAATATGAATTGACTATATGCAAAATCTATTTCTACCACTAACACCTATCCAAGATACATTTTACCTAATTCAACATACAGTCAGTGTGTTTAACATATACGATCCTAAAACCGGTAAAAGCTACTTCTACGTATATCACGAAGGATTAGGCAAAAAGAGCCCTGACGAGATGTGTTTCTTCATAATGGATTATATTAAAACATATATATGTATCTAAGGAAGTAAAACACTTTCACATTTTCTCTGATGGACCTGGAGGTCAAAACAAAAACCATACAGTTTTAAGGTTCGCCAGAGCCTTAACAGATCTCAGAAGACTTAAAACAATGAACCCGTACTACCCTATTCGTGGTCACCCGTTTATGCATTGTGACCATAACTTTGCTATAGCAAAGAGAATAATAAAAAAGGCTGATGGGATTTACACGTTAAAAGAGTATGTAGAACTCATTATAACTGCTAGTACTAAAAGAAGTTTCACTGTCCATCTGATCGAGAATGATAATAGTATTATCAAAGATTATAAGTCCTGGTGGACTACATTTTACAAAAGAAATGTTTTATCACACGGACCACTAGGTAGGCATATTCCCAAAGAACAAAAAGTTTCTTTTTCTATCAGCAAGTTTATGCACTTTTCTTGTAACTCTCAGGCAAATTATTGCTCATGAAGTTATTGATGGAATTGTTCACCATACGTTTGATGTTTCTAAACGCACCAAAGTAGAGTCACTACCTGTTAACTTGGCCTATCCTCAAGTCAATGTTCCAATTAAGAAAAACAAATTAGAACATTTATTGAAATTTGCACTCTACTTGGATGAAAACATTCCTGGATGCAAGATACTTTATGATTCCTTATTTACATGGCCAACTGCAGAAGGTGAATATGAATCCGAAGAACTTTGATCTATTCCTTTTTATCTTGGTATTTTGTGATGTATTGTTTATGTCATAATAAATAATCCTAAAATAATAATGTTGTCTAAAAACTGGATATGTCCAATAAATAAATATTTATTTTCTGTCCTGTGATAGTTAGAGGTTTTATACAGTGGTTATTAAAATTGTGTTCCATGCTGGATAGTTTTCAAGAGAGGAAATTTTTTTTTTATTTACCGCTAACTTGATTTTTGTGATATGTCCGCTTTCTCTTCCCACTGAATCAAATGCCAATAAATCTAAACTTGTACGATACAAGTTTGACTGGGTTAAAATTTTCTTTACCAACTAAAAAGTTTACCAATCATGTTGAAAGACAGCTTCTTCAACTTTTATTGATCAACTAAACTGGACTCCTAAGAATGCGCCTTAAGGATACTCCTATAAACAACTGGGTATAAACGAAGGCGCCGATGTGGCATCCGTACAACCGGCTTCACTAGCTACATATTAGTAGAACGTACTGAAGATCTTAGCTCTACTCTAAAGCATCAAATTAAAAGGCAGGATGGATCAAAATAGGATAAATGAGCTGGAATAGCAGATCCATTAAAGATAGCTACTTGACAAGATAGTCAAAAGAAAAACAATAAATAAACGACAAACTAATAAGTCGTAAGATAAATATAACCGTCTTAACTGAATCAAAAAGACGTTTCGTGAAACTTTAAATATGGATGATTACACAATGATATAAAATGGAGAATATCAAACAAAATAGCTAGACATATTAATAGATAAAACACCTAGACTAAAAAAGTGTCTCATAGAAAATTTAAATTTAATTAAGTTGTGTTTTTAACAGCTGGCAACCCTAAATTGCAATCATTTTTTCTCAGGAAACCTTATAAAATCTTATTAGGAAAAAATTTGCTTAAATTAAAACGACACAGACCAACTGGTCTGTGTCGTTTTAACTGACAAGAGCCACATGTTCAAGTCGAGCAAAGAAACATGTTGCTCTTTAAGTATTAAAATATTTATCCATTGTCATCGACCTAGGGTCGTATTAGAATTTAATGTTTTAAACATGTAAAACCATATATTGGTGTGACCGCTACTATTTTAGTGTTAGATTCAAGTACAAAAGAAGGCACTGAGGATGATCTAAACTAGATCGAAAACGTCACGTTATGCACCTGTTAATTTTGGACGACACTTTTAAAAAGTTTTAAAATAAATGTTTTATATCAAGATATAAATTTGAAGTGTTTTACTTCTCTGTATAATTAAAAAAAAAAACAAAATTAGTGTTCTTTAAAAAAAAAGTTATTAACAAGTGTAGACAATTAGTTTTTAATGGACAGGTTAATTGGACAGAGCATGGTAATTTAGCGTAGGCCGATCAGACACCAGCATATTCTGAAGCAAAAATGTTGTAATTATTGTAAACGAGACTAACCAACATTCAGAAAATTTTTTTACGCATTACAAGTACGAGCTGCGTTCAAATCAGGCGGTGCTGAAAGGACTGAATATTGAACCTTATTTTTGTAGTACAAAAAAAATGAGTTTTTAGCTACGTCTTTGAAGGCACAATATATGAGTTTCTATAGTTTCTAATGCAAAGTTAGTTGAAACATAGTTGGAAGAACCTTTGCAAGCAAAAGAATTTCTTGGTTGTAAACCTTCATGAATTCCACAAGGAATCTACGTTCCTGTATTTGGCTGTATACCATATATTAAAAAAATTTATTAAAAATCCTTTGTAAAAGGTATATATTTTTAAAAACCCAAACGGGCTGTTATAGACAAAACGTTTTCGGAATCCATTATTCCATCATCAGTGTCTAGGTGTACATGAATGTAGCCACTAAATACAGTGCTGTATTGCTGTATCAGTTGCTTCCATTAAGTCCTCGTAGACACACCGTCTCAGGACTTGCAACTTCAACGTGGAGTCATATGTCGCCATGTTACCTAATCCAACGGTAACTTTAGCATCCTAGCAATTTATATAATATAATGTAAAACAAATGTAACTAAATTTTTGTTAACGGGGTTTTTACCCATGTATTTAGTGGCTACATTCATGTACACCTAGACACTGATGATGGAATAATGGATTCCGAAAACGTTTTGTCTATAACAGCCCGTTTGGGTTTTTAAAAATATATACCTTTTACAAAGGATTTTTAATAAATTTTTTTTTCTTCATGAATTGTTTGAGTGAAAATTGTTATGTTGATCCGCAACCTCCACAGGAAACATAACTAGAAAAGGGATTAATATCTCATAAAAATAAGGAAACTGTTTTGGTATTTTTGCCGAATATATGCATGGATAAGCCAATTCTATTCAACGTGAAAACCAATTTTCTTTGAAAAAAAAAAACTAATGAATGAATGAATGATATAAGTACTTATATTGTATAAATTTATCGGTACTAAAAATGTGTCCAGGTATTATTCTTTTAACAAATATTTAATACGGATGATTGTTATAATGCAGTAAACTCAAAGAGTTGATACCAATGAACAATAGCGAATATTCCGTTATTGTGTTAGTGCCGGTTTTAAACCATGATATCTCCATTTAACAAATTCATCTGCAATTAATTGATAGACAGCAAACACAACAGGTACAATTTGTATAAAGTAATGCCTGGTATTTACAGTAATGCTACATCGCAGATATCCACGTACCCGTCGGTAGTTTATCAGATAAATAGATATAATCTCCATTACGCGAGATATGATTACTGTCATCAAGATGGATGTTGATGTTTTGTGTCAAGCTTTCATGAATGATGAGATGCATCATTTATGAACACGCTTTGTAGAACTATGATTAACAGACAGATTATTTTGTTTTACATGGAATCGATTATTTAAAGAAGGGTCCGAAAGAGCCAGTTTTGTCATTTAGCATGAGATTATTAAAGCAAATCATTTGGAAATAATGGATGGCATCGTATTTATATTATGATGTAATAAAGATTTATTATAGAAAGAGTATACAAAGGGTTTATTTTCAAAATAACGCAATTTTTGCTGTGTCTTTTGATGCTGGAGGCTACTACTAATTCTTTCACATTATTGGATTTATGCGAAGTATAAATAATATATATATATATATATATATATATATATATATATATATATATATATATATATATATATATATATATTCTATGCTACGGTGATTGCACCGGTCTTTTGTAAAATAAATAAATTAGTTCATTATTACCAGAAATTACCAGAACTGGTAATTAAATGTACACACAGATGACACCTATCTTACATCCAGATGATTATATACATGGAAGTCTCCACGAGATAATAAAACACACAAAATTAGAAACTCTAGTAACTCTAGTTTCAAATGTGAAATGATCTTAGACCTACAAAATACATTGGATATAGTACTAAAGCTTAAAAAAATAAAACAACTTTAACAAACTACGAAAATTACATAAGAAGCTAGAAAATAAATACTGAATATATCAAAAAAGAAGGAATTTAAAGAATAGTGATAGTAAATTTAAAGAAATAACTAAACAAGTTAAAAAGAAAATAAAAGAGACCTTAATAAATAGATAATTAAAAATTGTGAGGAAGCAGAACTACTACTTGCTCTTTAACTTCTATCTATCTATCTAATTAGCCTTCTTCGGTCCATCTTCGGACATAGGCTTTCCCAATCCTTTTCCATTATTCTCTGTCTGTCGCTACGGTCATCCACCGAGAGCCCACGTGCTTCTTGATCTCATCGGCCCATTTCATTTGGGGCCTTCCTTTGCTTCCTTTATATTCGCATGGTCTCCAACTTAGAAGAATTTTTCTCCATCGGTCTTCTTTTTGTCTTATATTGTGTTCGGCAAATCTCTATTTCAATTTTGCAACTTCTTGTCTAACATCCCTCAGTTTTGTTTTCTCTCTTATCCACTCGTTTCTCTTTTTATCCATTAGTCCTATGTGCAATATTTTTCTTTTCATTGCTCTTTGGATTTTTATGATTTTGTCCATGTTTGCTTTTGTAAGTGTCCACGTTTGGGAACCATAAGTAAGAACAGGGAGTAATTGATTGTATACTTTGGTCTTAAGATGCTGTGGATATCTTTTGTTTTTAAGAATGTAGCTTAGTTTGTCAAAGGCCGCCTATGCCAGTCTAACTCGTCTTTTGATTTCTGCTATTTGGTTTTCTTTGTTAAGTTTTATAGTTTGGCCCAGATATATATATAATCCTAAACTTGTTCTATTTCATCTTGTCCGATCCTCATTGTGACGTCTTCATCTGTAATTGTTATGATTTTGGTCTTGCTGTAATTTATATTAAGGCCTATCTTTCCAGCTTCTACGTTCAGTTCTTTCATCATTTCAAATAATTCTTCTTTTTTATCGGTTATCAATGCGATGTCATTAGCGTACCTTAGATGATTCAAGCGTTGTCCACAAACTTGTATACCTTTTTCTTCCCATTCTAATCTTTTAAAAATATCTCCCAGAGCCTGATTGAAAAGTTTCGGTGATATTGTGTCACCCTATTTCACGCCTCTATTTATTTGTATTGATTTTGTTCCTTCATATACTTTAATTGTCGTTTTGGCTTTCTTATATATATTGGTTATTACTTCCGTCTATATCTGTGGTCAATTCTGCTTTTAATCAAAGAACTTTTCACTGCCCAATGTTCGACACTGTCGAAAGCCTTTTTGAAATCTATGAACGCTATATATAGAGGAATACGGTATTCATGTGCTCGTTCTATAAGTACTTTCATACTTAGTAAATGATCACTTGTGCTGAATCTCTTTTTAAAACCAGCTTGTTCTTTCGTCTGTTATCCGTCGAATTTTGTCGTAAATCTATTGGTTAAAATTGCTGTTAGGAGTTTATACATTACATTGAGGAGTGTTATAAGACGGTAGTTTTTTATTTATCCCTTTCTTGTGTAGGATAATAGTTACGGATTCTTTCCAGTAGTTTGGGATTCTTTTTTCTTTTAATATCTTGTTAAAAAGGGAATGTAGATTATTAATTACCACTTTTCCACCACATTTCAGCATTTCTGCAGTTATTCCATCTTTTCCAGGAGATTTGTTGTTTTTTATTCCTTTCAATGCCTTCTTTATTTCTGAATTGTTTATTTATGGCTGTAGCTCTAAGTTGACATTTTTTATTTTAGCCTTAAGTTGGTTTTTAATTTCTTCTGGTGGTTTTTTATGTAATTCTGGGTAGAAATGGTGGATTATATATTTAACGTCAGAACTTTTCAGTTCTTTTAAAAAAGAACTCAAACAAATTACTAACACCTTTAGAAAAAGTAACTACGTAAAATAATAAAAGACAATAACATCATAACAGATCACAACGAACTATGCAAATTCTGATAAACAGCCTTTTCTGTGACCATCGCAACTTAGTGTAATGTTTTTATTAATCTAATTTATTGGTTTTATTTATTATTAAAGGATCTATTTATAACACAAATTTATTTAAAGTCTTTATTACTAATTTATCTCACACTAATAATTATATAATTTATCTACATTTATTATAATACGTGCGTTACATTTTAAAACTTGACGCGATGTTCAAAAACTAACTGTCCTATTTACAACAAAATTCCTCTTTTAAAATGCAGTTATTCGAGAATCACGGCGATCCCCCATCGAAGAGCCCAGAAGGTCACCCATGCTGGTTTTATTCGGCCTGCCTCTAGAAATTTGGAATCATGAGTGACTCATCAGAATTCCGGTAAACAGGTATTTCAACTGAGCGCCGAAATTACTAGAAATAGAAAAGAATTAGTCATAATATATTTACAGTTTTATACGCCATAATATTTATCGTAACATTAGATACGACGAATGAAAATACATATTTAGCTGGCCCACCAATATTATAATCAGAAGTTTAATTTGTAATCCAGGCTTTATAATTTTTTTTTTCATTTTCAATATCTATTTTCTTTTTAAAGAGGTTAGTCTTTGTATGTGGGTATATTTTATTTTATAAAAACCCTTAAAAGGGCAACATTACAAGCACGAACGTTTTCGGAACAACTGTTCCATCATCAGGTTTAAAATGCAGGTTAACATGCCTGAGCCACCAAAATATTTGGGTAAAAACCCTTTAAATTGAAAAATGTTACCAAAGATTGTACATGATGTTTATAATATTATGTGATGTTTAATATTTTAATTAGATTTTACTTCAGGTAACATACACCCATGCTTAAGTGAGTTCCAGTGTCCGGAGAGTAAACCTCTTCAAACGGACTACGGTTGGCAACTGAGTTTGCCAACCGTAGTCCGTTTGAAGAGGTTTACTCTCCGGACACTGGAACTCACTTAAGCATGGGTGTATGTTACCTGAAGTAAAATCTAATTAAAATATTAAACATCACATAATATTATAAACATCATGTACAATCTTTGGTAACATTTTTCAATTTAAAGGGTTTTTACCCAAATATTTTGGTGGCTCAGGCATGTTAACCTGCATTTTAAACCTGATGATGGAACAGTTGTTCCGAAAACGTTCGTGCTTGTAATGTTGCCCTTTTAAGGGTTTTTATAAAATAAAATATACCCACATACAAAGACTAACCTCTTTTGTTATACGTGGTATACAGCCAGCTACAGGAATTATTTTCCTTGTGGATTTTATTTTTTTTTATTTAAAACACTTATTAGTCATCAACCACGCAGGGTCATTAATGGGATGACAAACACAATAATGGTAATATGTTTATGTACATTAAATAATATAATACAATTTTATATCTCTTAAATAATTCAATACATTTAAATTTTTATCTGTCAGGATGGATTAGAGGTCGTCTGAAATTACATGCATTCTTCTTTGATTTTGGAAACATGGACAGTCAAGCAGGAACTGTTTCATTGTCAATGAAGTGGAGCAGTTGTTGCAAATTGGTGGTGAATCTTTACTGATTAAAAATTTCTGTGTGACAGCAGTACAAATAATTCTTAAACGGTTTATAATTACTTGATCTTGTCTACTTGTGGGGTTATTCAAACAGCTTTTCACGTTTGGGGATATTGGGTTTACTTTGGTTGTTGAATTTTCCCAGTAATTTTGGCAAATGTTATTGCAATGAACTTAAATCAGATGATTCATGTCACTATAAGGATATTTTGTAATTTTTGTAGTATCTTTTAAGTGTACACGGCTTTAAGTTGCTAGTTGATCTGCAATTTTCATCTCCTCAGATTCCAGTGTGTGATGGTACCCAAATGAAAGCTGTGTCCTTTCCCATGGCATGAAGTATTTCTGATTCATTTTCTATTGCTTGTATAATGAGATTTGATGTATAAATTTGCTTTGATTTTAATAACGCATTAAGTAAATGTGTAATGATGACTCACTTTATCATGTTACTTGTTGGAAAAAAGTTAAGGCTTTTAATATAGTTGTGGTCTCGCCTGTGAGTATATTACAATTTTTAGGTAAGTGTATGCTGTAGTAGTTTTGTTCATCAGAATAATAAGCAGCAGCATGTTCGTCTGGGGCTTTAGAGGTGTCGGTAAAGATTTGTAAGTAGTTGGGGTAATGGGATATGATTTTGCAAAAAGATGATTCATTATCTCGAAGTTTTTATTTGGGATTGGTCCATAAAGGAGAGATTACATTTATATATAGTAATAGATTAAGTTGATTCATGTTAAAAGAGGATGTTGTTTTTGAATTGAAATTTGGCAATGTAGTTTAGTGATAGTTTATTATAGATAGAACTAGTGCGATTTTGCTTATCCACCAAGGCACTGGTAGTCTATTATAAAAGTTTAGTTTTACCGATATTAGTTAGGGCTGCTTCTATTATGATAATATTTAAGGACCTAATGTCAGAGTTTATGTCACTGCTTAATTGAAAATTTTCTTTTGCATGTCGATCTGATAAGAGTTTCAGTTGGCATTCTTTAATTTCCAAGATTGATATATTGGGAATTTAGTAGATTAAGAATTATTAAATATTACATGAGTGGGAAAATGATCACTGTCATGTAATGATTCGAAAGTATTCCATAAGATATTAGTTAATAATGATAGGCTACATGATGGCTAGGATGATGGCAATTCATATCACTTAAAAGTGTTTTTGGGTTTGGAATTTGATCTATTGAATTCTGATGATAAGATTTCTATATTGTTGTAAATCGAGATCGCTGGAATAAAGCAGATATATATTAAAAATGTTAGTGTGTTTTTGGTAAATAACTGTTACAGTTTTAAGACTAGTAGTTAATGCAATTGGTTTAGCTTGTATATCTGTTCTAGTAAAGATAGCTACTCCGGAACTGGCTTGTTGTGCGTTTCTGTTTATCAGAAAACATTGACAATTTCGAACATTGAAAAGATTTAAATTGGTATTTTTTAATATTTATTTATTTCAGTTATATTTCCTGTATTTGACTCCAATCTGTTTTATGATGTAAACATAAAATGTATAAATTTCTATGTCCCACTTTAGTCGACAAAGTATATCTGTCAGTTGGAAACTCTTGACTTCTGTCATGTCACTTTAAATCTGTAAAAAGGGACATTTTTGCTTATCTATAAAAGGACAACATGTTTTAGTTCTTATTTCATTTATATCTTTAAATTTTTTCCTGGGGTGTACATGATATATTTTTTTATAGTTGATCAATTTTTTTTATATATCTGCAGTTACATTTTCTTTGCAGTTCTATTTTATAATTTAACTTGTATTACTTTTTGAACACAAGTTTTTTTTTGTGCAAAATACGTCAATTTTAGTGGTAACGTAGGTATTAGGTATGAAGCACATAAAATTTTACCGTTTAATAATTTAAAAATCGTGAACACACTTTTCTTTTTTGTGCAAAATACGATAATGTTGGTGGTTACGTACTTATTAGGTATGAAGCCCATTAAATTTTACCGGTTAATAATTTCGAAATTCCGAAACAGTTTATTGATTTCATAACATCGTCATATCTTATTTTAATCGACTAAGAAACTATTTCGATCCACTTCGAATGTATCCATAATAGCAACTATAATATTGTAGAATATCATCTATTTTAGCTTATTACCTTCGTTGTAAGATGTTAATGTTATAATTAATTAATATGACGTATTTAATTACTAGGATCGGGAAGTGCTTTGTTTGGTTCGGGATATAGTCTCCTTCGCTAGTATTATCAGCATGTATAGTGAAGTAGTGAAGTAATAAAGCTGGTAAAATATTATTTCCCGATAACTTTTATTTAAGAGTACAAGTAAAAAATATGACGAACTGTGGGACTCTGAGAGGAAATAGAAAGAAATAACCCAATTTTTAAGCAGTTCAAAAAGATGTAAAAGTGAACAGAGGTCATTGTGTAAAACAAAGTTAAAATAAGAGTTAATAAGTGAATTTATAATAATTGATTGGTGTGTCGATGATTTCAAGTGTTTTCTTCTTCTCATTGCGCCGTCTCATTTCGAAGGTTGGCGATCCAAATGGCAATTGTAGTTTTGGAAACTGCTGCGCGAAAGATCTCTGCGGATAAGCGGTCGAACTATCTCCTCAGGTCTTTCAGCCACGAGTTCTGGCGTCTTCCTACTGATCTTTTGCCCTGTACTTTTCCTTCCAGTATAACTTGAAGTAATTCATATCTTTCGCCTCTAAACATGACCCAAGTATTGCATTTTCTTCTCTTTGATTATTCTTAGTAATTCTTTTTGTTTACACATGCGACGAAGCACCTCAACATTAGTAACTCTTTGTACCCATGGAATCCCCAACATTCGTCTGTATATACACATCTCAAAGTCATCTATTCTTTTTTCTATTTCAGAGTCCATTGTCCAACTTTTACAGTCATACAGTAAGACAGAAAAAACGTAACATCTGATCATTGGGATTCTAAGCTGTAGACTAAGGTCTGATCTTGTAAAAAATGTTTTCATGCTCATGAATGTTTTCCTTGCTTGTTCGATTCTTGATGGGATTTCTTTTTTTTTTTTGATTACACTGACTATTGATATTTGTTCCCAAATATTTTATGGAATTTACCTGTTCTATTATTTGACCCTTGACGTACACCTGTACGTTTATTGGTGTCTTTGAAAATACTAAAGTTTTAGTTTTGGAAACGTTTAGATGTAAACCGAACATTTCGCTGTGGTGAACTACCGCATTTATTATATTTTGTAGTTCTTGTGCGTTGCTTGCTATTAAGAAGGTATCATCAGCATATCTGATGTTGTCTATGCTGATTTCGTTAATCTTAATTCCCTTGGAGTCCTTCAAGTGTTTTAGCCTATAGTAAAAGCGTATATTCCAACAGAAAAACAGAATAGATAAAAATAGGCAAAATGGGATATTTTGAAACCAATTTTTTTATTTGATTATTCATGAGGTTAATTAATTTATTTTTTGTTAGTAAAGTGGTATTTAAGCTGATACTTGGAACAGCCATTATTAAGTCAATAAAGCAATCGACCTTTTAAATGGACACTTTATAAATGCCTATAATTTCGTTATACTACTATCTGTTGGACATGGAGCGTACTGATTGGTGTAGTACAAAGACATCTGTTATAAAAAAATTTACTTGTCATTGTATCAATACTTTGCTTTCTAATTAAATGGGAATAAGCCACAATTAAAGATTAAAGTAAGTTTATTGACGTTTCAATTTCCACTTCGAAAATCGCTCTCAAAATACAAACATTAGTAAATTAAACAAATTTCGTTTTTTTGTTACTTGGTGAAAAATTCTTCTAATAATTTAATTTTATCTGACTCATTTATATTGAAAATTCAGGCATACGTTATTAAAGTCGTCTACTTTAAAATGATATTGCCAATATTGTTAAGTTGCGCTCCTGGGACGACTTTACTTGTAAGATAGGTCATTCAATTACATGAATTAACTTAAACTTTAAAAAGATTCCATAGTAAATTAAAAGGGAAAAGTATTTAGTTTACTTTCAATAAACACCAAATTCTGATTATATATGTTTGTTATTTAAAAAACATATATGATGTATCCTCTATATGCTACTGACTTACTAATAGTGGTATTTTCCTTTTAATAACTTCTTCTTGTAATATGGGTAACCAGATCCTACTAAATTCTGCCGAGGAATTTGCGACACAATTGGTCTCATTTAGCATAATTAGAGCTTCTTCTTTGGTTTTTCTCTTTTTACCATCCGTTTCCTTTAGGACTATATTTGAATCATTCCATTGAACTCTATGTTTATTATCCCATGCGTGTTTACATATTTGAGATCTATCAAATTCTCTATTTTTAATATAAGATTGATGTTCACCAATTCTAACATTCAATGACCTTGATGTTTCACCTAAATAAAACTGATCGCATTCACAAGGTATTTTATAAATGCAGTTTTTTGTCCTGCAATTGTTAGGTTTGGTTTTAGACAAAATAGATCTCAATGTGTTTGTTGTTTTGAATATTGTTGAAATGTTAAATTTATTTACTATCCTTATAAGTGTTTCTGATAATCCTTTTATGTATCGTACTGTTATTTTCCTCGTATTATTCCTTGTGTATGCTGTAGGATCTTGTTTTAAGTTGTTCTGTTCTATTCGGTCGATTATTAAGAATTCCTTATTTATAAACGATAAAGGATAATCATTTTTTATAAAAGAGATGTTAACAAATGTTTTTCCTCCAAGAACGAAATTTTGTTAGAGCAAGTAATTTTGGCTCTATCGTATAAGGATTTAACGATTTCCTTTTTAATAATAATATTGTGATTTGATTTGAAATTTAAATATTTGTTGGGGTGTGTTGGTTTTCTATACACCTTAGTCTTACATCCAGTATCGTTCTTAGAGATTAAAACATCCAGGAAAGGTACTGTGTTATTATATTTCTTTTTCATGGTAGATGTTATTGTCTCTTCTTTATCGTTTATATCATTCAGGAATGTGTCCAACAAATCTAATCCATGAGGCCATGTTGAGAATATATTATCTACATATCTCCACCATACTGTGGGTTTTAAATTTTGTGTAGAAATAATATTTGTTTCAAAATCTTCCATAAATGTATCAGCTAATAATGGAGAAAAACTAGGGCCAATTGCTAAACCAAAATTTTGAATATAGAATTTATTATTTAGTTGAAAATATGTATTATCAGTACATAATGTTAATAACTCCATTATGGCTGATATGTTTAGTCTTGTTCTAGTTGCTAATGTATCATCACTTACTTATTTTGTCTTGACTATATTTAAAGTCTTATCTAATGGCACATTTGTAAATAAAGTATTTATGTCAAAACTTACCAAAGTATTCTTTGAATTATACATTTGAAAATAGATTTAGAACAATATTAAGAAATTCTTTGTTTTCTGTACAATTTCGAGGTTAACTGAGATACTGTTTATAGTTTCCAAAGATGTCTGATCGAAGGCGAGTAAATTTTATTGCTTAAATCCTTTAGTTTTAAAAATATTTTCATGTATGTATTTTGACTACATTTATTATTATACATATGTGTAAAAACTTATAATATGATACAAAAATATTTATTATAAATTTTTTTAGTGTTGGTTTTAAAAATTTGGTGTTATTTATAAAGACGGTGGCATTTTCTGCTATACAAAGTATGAATATTGTTTTAGGTAATGGGCGAAACTTAAGGTGCGTTAATGGATGAGATCGAACATGCAATGAGTCAAAGATTTATCTATTTAGCACCACAAAAAGAATACCACTATTTAGATGAGTCGATGCGATGGTTTCATAGTGTGGAAATCACATATTCAAATTAATTCGTGTTTATTTAAGTTTATTTGTGAAAAGTTGAGAATACAAGTTCTGGATGAGGACTGCTAGGATAGGTTATGTGGGGTGGTTTGATCTATTACAGGGATCTTCTACCAATATTTAAGATAAATATATAGTTCTTGCTTTGAAAGCTAGTTATAGTCTTACAATTTGTTGAGGCTCTAGAAGACAAAAAACTTACATCAAGACATCAAGGGGATATGATAAAAAGGCACAAATATAGGTACAGAAAATATCGCGTAGGTAAAGGTTGTGATTATCGGTTTAAATACACTTAAAAAACAAAGGTACCTTTGATCTCTGTGCTGTAGATACCACAACACGGATTAAACTGAGGGAACAAGAAATGTGCATAAATCATTTACTAAGAACAAAAAAATGCGCATCTGGATGTGTAAACCTCTGCACGGGCGACATCCCAATGAAGTCAGTCAAGATCATGTTATATAACGTCGAACTATTGGTAGACATCGGGAAAGACGTTCCCTGAAACAGAAGGTTTTACCAACCAAAAATTACCTGAAATAAATCAACAAAGACCCTCAGGTCCAAAATGATAAACGCCGATATGGATGTCAAGCCCAAGAAACCATTTAACATCTTACCGGATTTTGCCAGGCATTTGCTGCAACTGAATATTTAGAGCGGCTAAAATGACTCGGTATTGAAAATCCTTCATCAAGAGATAGCTTTTAGACTGGGACTTCTACAAACAAACCTTCTTCCATATTTTCAATACGTTCCTGAGAGTATGTTTGAGAATAATAACTACAAGCTATACTAGGATCGCACTGTACTTACAGACCAAACTTTATTATTTAATAGACCAGATCTCGTGCTAGTTAATAAACTAACAAGACAAACAACACTAATCGATGTGGCAATACCTAACAACAATAATCTGCGTGTTAAGTACAACGAAAAGATCGCCAAGTACAGAGATCTGTAAAGACAAATAAGCAGACAATGGAGAATGGAAAGTACCCAGACGATACCTTATTTCTTCGATTATTGTTTCTATTACTGGAGTCATTCCATAGAATCTCCTAGAAAACATAAAAACGCTGAGTCTAAATGAACATCTATATAAGATCATGCAGAATGCTGTGCTACTCTTGACGAGCGGATGTGTACGAAAATTTTTGGGAGATACACCGATGTACCAAGTCATCTAGAACTCAATAACACGAAAACAGCCCCACCAGAGCTCAATCCTGGTAAATTGAGTTTAGTATTTTCTGATCTTCGCACATCGCACAGTGATTGTGATTATTCTAGGGATGGATAAAGACAAATTAATTAGTTGTGTGTTTTAATCAAAAGATGAAGCATTTTTTAAAAGCATTTTACCGCATGTAAAAGCATTGACTTCAAAACAAAAGATGAAGTTTCGTATTACAGTATTGCAATTGTTAGATAACGAAATTCCGTCAACTACACAACCTACTGGCCCACAAAATACTGCTCAGGCAAATGTTTATCACGACAGTTAATCGCCATCTGTAATGTCACCGATTAGTTCACTTGCAAGGCCCATTTATCATGACAACTCTCGTAGATTAAGCAGCATCCCTCAAAATACGTCTCCATAATGCCTCAGAATATTTTACAGCCCATCCGTCATGAGAATTCCAAAAGTCTTGAATTAAACATCACTACAGAATCTGGTCAATCCATGAGGGTTTCTGAAGGCGATATGCGAACTTATCATCAAGCTCCGTCAGAAAGCCTGCATTTTCAGCGCTCAAGTATGTCAAATGTTTTTGATGACATGCACCTTCTACACTAATTTGTATTACATTTTTTTCAATAAAATATTAATTTAAAACTTTTTTTAACTTACCGTAATGTTAACATAAGTCTTTCTTCAGCTGATATGGGTTGGACATGGCAGTTCTTCCAAGTGATATTTATTTTTCCTTCAATTTTGTTTAGAATATAATCAAACGTATTTGTACTCATTCTCATGTATTCAAAAAAGCGTTGAGAATCTTTTCTAAGGTCTTTATAAAGGTGGTGAAATTCGCCATAGTAAATTCGCTTTTTATTTAGAGGATGCACCGCTATTTTTGTTTGTTCTCTGCATAAACACCATGTATTAAAATTAGAATTTAAAACAATGCTTTCTTCGTCCCATGAAGAGGACGACGACGACATGATTAAAGAAACAGAATAAATGTGCGGTGCACAGTGCGTCAATCCGACCACTAATGTGCAAAGCAAAGGCTAAGCTAGGTACGGGGTATTGTGCTGTGTACCCTTAGAGTACAAAGAGTATTCATGTTCTTATTATATTAATACAAATAAAGTCCTTTTTTCACCTGAAGTTTAATAAATTATAACAACGGCACATATCGAAGTGTAAATCAAGTAACATTCTGCAACCGTCATACCTGAAAAATCATAAAATTTTACAATTTTCAATTCTTCGATACAAGACAAAGTAATTACAGAAATAGAATCACATAAATAACTTTTTTTGGCACCATTTGTGACAATTCTGATTTACCCAGAGTATTAGAATAAATATTTATTCATGCTTTCCAAAGTTTCTACTTTAACAGCAAAACCGTAGTTTCAGTTGCTTCTCCATTATAAGATTTAATAAATAACATTTTCGTTCGACTCATTAAGCAACTCATTCGGAATTGAGACATTTCGCGAAATTACTGCGACACTTCGGCGTACATTTTTAATGTTCCCAATATATCTTAAAAACTTCTCGCATTTAGATGAAAAATGGAAAACACGCTAGTATCGCAGTGGCCAAAACAAGCTTTAATTAAGTCACTTAATGTATCTATTTTCCCGTTTTGAAGAATTTAAATTAGCTAGTCGGTTAATTTTTAAAAAGTTTACTAGGTTTCTCTTAATGCTTAATTTCTAGTTTATTTCTACTACGTTGAAAATTAGTTAAATATTAAGTTGGTAAACTTGGTTATGCAAGTTTTATCAATTTTTGTACGAAGTCCCAATTTAAAGGTTGTTTTATGTATATTTTTTGATATTTACAATATATTTGATAAATGTAGTACACAAGTGAAGAGATTATTATGTATTATATAAAAATTAATCCTTATTGGTCTGTGACATGGCATAATTTCAAAAGAAGTTAAGAGATTTCATTCAATTTTCTTTAAGTTCTTAATCATATGTGATCGGTTACTAAGAAAAGAAAATTAAGCAAACTTTCAGAAAAAGTGATAGCCACCAGTCACTTGATGGGCCGGAAATCGATTCTTCGCCGGGGAGAATTTTTAATTTTTTTTTTAAATTCACTAACTTTTTATCTTTTAATTTTTTAAAATAATATTAATGGTAATATATTTAACTTCATACAAAATTTTCTATCTTCTACATCGTTCAGAGTCTCTGTCAACGGTATTTTATCTTCTATTCCTACTCAAACTGATGGCGTACCTCAGGGATCGTCCTACTAGGACGGTCGATACCTACGTGGTCCTACCTGGTCGATACTAAGTCCTACACTTTTTCATCTAGCAATAAGTGATGCTCTCACCTTATTTCCCCTATTGAACATATCATGTATGCTGATGATCTAGTAATTTACTGTCATGGACAAAACTCTTCTACCATCTTAAAGCTTATTTAAACTGCTGTTGACACACTTTTAAAAAAAAAGTGATTATCTGAATTATTACAAACAGGTTAATAATTAAATTTGACGAATATCAACCAGTAGAACAAGCCGGATTTAGAAAAGGGTACAGCACCTGTGAACATTTATATACTTTAAAAATCCTAATAGAAAAACTAACGAATATAATCTGCCGTTATTTCTGGCTTTTATAGATTATGCAAAAGCTTTTGATAACGTAGAACTGTAGACAATAGAAGAAGCATTAGTCAACAACCGGATCGACTCTAGGTACAGAATAATAATACATAATATTTACGAACAAGCTAAAATGATAGGGACGTTGGGTAGTGAAATCGAAGCAAGACCAGTAAAAATCACCGAGGAGTAGGACAAGGAGACACAATATCTCTAAAATTATTTACAGCTGCCCTAGAAGATATCTTTAAGTCAATAGACTGGGAAAATAAGGGAATCCCTATTAACGGAAGATACTTGAACCATCTTAGATATGCAGATGATGTAGTACTAATAGCCGATACGTGGAATGCACTAAGTACGATCATCAAGGAGCTACTCATAGAATCCCTAAAAAAGGAGTGAAAATAAATTTCAGCAAAACTAAACTAATGTCAAACAAAGATGACAAACCTATGAAAAACATCGAAGGGACAGAAATAGAACACGTAGATGAATATACATATCTGGGTCAAAATGTCAAGGTAAGCAAAGAAAATCAGACTATCGACATAAGCAGACGTTTAAAAATGAGATGGGCAGCATTCGGACTCTCATACATACTTAAAAATAAAAATATACCTCAAAGACTGCGAACCAAAGTATTTAATTCCTGTATCCTACTTGTACTTACATATGGAGCTCAAACCTGGACATTCACTAAAATAAACATGGAGAAGATCAGAAAAACTCAGAGAGCTATGGAACGACAAATACTGGTTATATTACTCAGAGATCATAAAACCAATGAAAACATTTGTAATAGAACAAAAGTAAAAGATGCTGTCAAACTGGCAGCTAAACTGAAATGGAAATGGGCTGGACATAACGAACGTCTTACGGATGGCCGATGGAATAAAGAAATCGGGGAGAAGAAAGCGACGAGGAAGACCGCAAATGCGATGGAGCGATGATATTAAAAAAACTGCAGGGCCAATGTGGAAACGTCTTACAAATAACAGAGATGAATGGCGAGAATCAGGAGAGGCGTATATTCGGCAATCCGAATAGAGAAGAGGGCTTAAAGAAAACAAACGTATAATCTTGGTTTTTCCTATTAGCTACAACAAAAATGTGCAGAAAGTTCTTTTTCTTCCCTAAAAAATTTTTCGTTTTGAATTTACAGGTTTAGCAGATTAAGCTGACGATTGGTAGAAATTAAGGGTAGGATTATATTCCAGTACTTGCTCGGGACGAAATTGAGAGCTGGCTCTCTGTCCAGTTGATCGGATGTCTACCTCGAAAGGTACTTTGGTAACCTAATTTACTATTCCTTGCCGAAAGAAGTTAAGTCGCAAAAAATATAAAAAATAATTAATTTGTATCAAAATGAGGCAAATCTTTGATATTTCATTAAAAAGAATATGAATGGAATAACTAAATAAATCAGTACGGGGTATAGGTTTTTTAAAGTTTTTTAACACAATGAAGATTATAAAGAAAACATTAGTAGCTCATTTCTTTCTTGTCGATAAAATAACCGAATTAATCATAGTAAACAAATGTTATTCCAAATACTATCAGTAATGCGCCATTCACATAATACTATTATATCTATCACATAAACCACAGCTATAAAATTAATATATAATGTTAATTTTATTAATATATAACTAGTTCCGATATAAATTTTCTGGTTTCCATTTAATCATAAATTTATGGTCACTATTTAACAGTGTTTATATTTTAGGATGCATAATTAGTTCTCATTTAAACTGCTGTAATAAAATTGGTAAATTGTGCGTGTAAATATACCAATTTGGAAATGTTAAATTTTCATAAAGTATCTGGTTAGAAAAACAGGTGTAGGAAATAAATGAAAGTGGTCCACTATTATTATGGACTACTATTTCCATAAGCGGTAGTAATCTTAAAATTAAAATGTTCGCATTTTTTGGCATTGGGTCCGCTTGCTATTATGCTAATTTCAGTAATAGACAGTAATAGACAGTTCAGACATAATGGTGGAGTTCGGCCCTGATAGCGATCAAATCTACCACGTTATCTGCTGTCCCGAAATATAGTCATTTTAAATGGTAAAAACAAATCACAATTTAATATTTTATACCTCTACTACAAATTTAAGTGCATTAGTTGTTGCTGACAATATTATCTTAAGTGAGTAGCACTTCTTTTCGTATTATTTTTGTAACAACAACAAAATAACCTTTAAATAATACTTACGTAAAGAGATAACAAAAATTACAGTTGGGTCTTGACCAGTATTTTTGGAGCGGCCACAGGACCAGCTCAACTTCTGATCAAGAAAATTAATAAAATGACTTCATACAACAATAATACTACACACAACTCCACTAAACACAGTTACTCAGATCCAACAAAACAACAAGCAATAGTCATTTCCAGCATTGAAGGTACAAAAATCTATGATTACGTCGTAGCTGTTGGATCACTAGTGGGTCAAATTAATGTACTTTTTGCCTCCAGAATTGCTAACAATAGGATATGCATATACCTCTCTTCAAAAAATACTGTTGATACTCTTCTTCAATCTTATCAATATATCGAAATAAATGGCTGTCAAGTCGAAGTAAGAAGATTAATTTCTCCAGCCCAGAGACTTCTAATATCTAATGCATGCCTTACAATCCCGAACGAAATAATTGAACAAGAATTACAAAAACTTGGTATATCCAAAATGACTTTTCTTCAAGTAGCTATGTCTGAAAGTAAGTACAGTCATGTTCTGAGCTTTAGAAGGCAATCGTTCATTACACTCCTGGAAAATATGTCTATTTCTGACTCTTTTACCATAACTCATGATAATACTTCCTACCGAATATTTTTTCTCATAGACGGATTCAGTTGCTTTAAATGTAAAGCTATTGGCCATCAAGAATCAGAATGCGCCCACATTTCAAACCAAACTAATTCAACTACTCTCTTAGATTCAACCCAAACCACATCATCAATATTTAAACCTCATGAACCTAATGATACCCCTTCAACTCCCCTCTCAGATTAAACTCAAACCACATCGTCATTATATAAACCTAATGAACCTAATGTTACAATATAGCAATCTACGGAAACCGTCCTCATCCAAAACATGTCTAAAGATAATCCAAACACTTCGTCTTCTGCTTCCAAAACAACAGTACCAGCTGTAAATAACACTGAAAATACTACGACACCAGAAACACCAATAACCTTAAATAATGCAGTCAATTCTAAACAGCTAAAAGACATAACATATGATCTTGTTACGATAAATATACTGGCCTAACTTTTATGACTAATTATTCTGTTTTATTGTAGAAATTTCGGTGGAAGTCTAGATTCAAATTATGGTGAATTCTCCAACTAGATATTTCTCGATTTTTCGATGCAAGACAAAGCGATCTTTCGATGCTGTTCTAGTATATCAGGATTTCGTATATAAATACAACATTTTTATATGGAGGGCGAGTTAATTCTGAACCCGCGCTCGCGAATTTGTAACGACCGGATATATATAAATTTGTCAGATAAGTTAATATAAATAAAGAAATAAATTAAATCCGTAAGTGTTATAAATATTGAACCTTTTAATAAATCCACAACAAATGGTGTCAGAGTGGGATCGAACATAAATTAGACTTATAATAATAATACAAGTGAATACGTAAAATAAATTGTGAAAATGGCTACGATTTATGAGCTCACAGTGACGAATTTAAGAAGACATCTCGAAGACAGAGAATTAGCTTCTACCGGAAAAAAGGCTGAGTTAGTCCAACGACTAAAGAACGCTTTGCTAGAAGAAGGTCTAGATCCAGAGACTTATATATTTGAAGATGCTGTCATCTCGTCGATTTCGAAATTGGAGAACAAAGTTTCTGACGATATTTTGAAAGTTTCTTCTGATGTAGCCAAAGTTTCCGGCGACATCGCATCATTAGAGAACAAAGTTTCCGGTGATATCGCATCATTAGAGAACAAAGTTTCTGGCGATATTTCAAAAGTTTCCGGCGACATCGCTTCTTTAGAAAGCAAAGTTTCTAACGAGATTTCTTCCCTGGAAAGCAAAGTTTCTGCTAACATCTCTTCAGAAATCTCTAAAGTCACTTCTGAGATGTCTGCCCTGGACGATAGAATATCTTCGTTAAAAAACCAAGTTGCTGCCGATAAGTTGGCCTTCGAAGAAAAGATTAAAGAGATGGAAAGGAAGATGGAAGAAACAGGGACAGCAGAGAGAGGTAACAATCCGATTACAGTGGAGATAAAAGAAGACGAGACGAAATTTAAGTTGGAGACACGGCCGAAATTTGAAGGAAGTGGAGGTTCTATTCATGTTAAAGTCCCAACTTTCGACGGAAAATCATCATGGAACAACTACATGAAACAGTTCGAATCAGCCGCAAGAGCAAATGGATGGTCTGAAAAAGAAAAGGCTGTAAACCTGACTATCGCTCTTCGAGGAGATGCCTTAGATGTGCTTCAGACCATAGCCGTAGAGGAGACCGATGATTTCGAACAACTGAAGAAGAGGTTAAATATGCGATATGGCCACGAACATTTGGAGCATGTATATCAGTCGCAGCTTAAAAATCGTAGACAGAAGAAAGATGAGGCTCTTCAAGAATATGAGGTAGATATTGCCAGATTAGTACGATATGCTTATCCAACAGCTCCCGAAGACATGATGGAAAAATTGGCCGTTCAAACGTTTATTGATGGTCTTCGTGATCATGAAATGCAGAGAACACTACGATTAGCTCGTCACAAGACGCTGGTTGATGTCTTATCCGCCGCCCTCGAATATGAGTCAGCTACGCAGGCCTCTGGAGGGTACAGTAAAGTTAGGACTGTAAAAGAGGAAGGAGAGGAAGATAAACTTGACCAGCTCGTTAATATGATGAAAAGCATGACATACAAGAAAACGAAGACCATCAGATGCTGGAATTGTGGCGAAATAGGACACGTACGAAGCTCCTGTAAGCACCCTAGGTACGACGCAAATCAAGAAACTCACCATCAGGAAAACTAGAACGGGTCAGCCTTAGGGGGGCAGCTTCGACCCAAAACTTTTCCAAAGACCCTCTCATACTAATAGCTTCTTTGAAATGTCGTGAAGATAGTGTATATGTAGATGGAGAAATAAATGGTAAAAGACATACGTTGTTGGTGGATACCGGAGCGACCAGAACCATTATAGGTCCAACAGTTATAAACAGCCGTAAGAAACTGTTACCAACGAGGTTGCGACTTCGGACCGCTACAGGTGAAAATGCCAACATTCATGGAGAAATCCAGGTACAATTGGGAGTTGGAGCAGAAAAGTTCGTCCATACTGTTATAGTTGCTGACATCGAAGAGGATGTTATATTAGGAATGGACGTAATGAATATGCATGGATTCCAATTGGATTTTAAGAATAAGGTAATCAAAGTTGGCAACGAGGAGGTATTTCTCCATCCACATAATGATAACACTGTGCAAGCAGCTATTACAGAAGATACAGTCGTGCCTGCGAGAAGCGAAACGATCATAGTAGCGCGACTACAGGGAATTGTAGACGAAGGGACACCTGTTATGATGGAGCCTTGGAACCACGACGATGAGGTTGGCCGTGGAATCATAATTGGAAAGGAATTGGTGACTTCGGCTAAAGAAATTCCTGTGAGACTTATCAATGTTAACGACTACCCAGTGACCATCAAGAGAGAGACAAAAGTAGGAACTTGTGTACCTGTGACATCCATAATCCGTCAGGCGACAACATCTGATAATTCCAACGACAAATTCGACCAAATGGTTGCAGTTGCAGGACAGTCTCTAAATCAGATGGAGAAAAGGAAATTAAGGGAATTTCTTCGGCAGTATCGTGATATTTTCGTACCGAAAGGAGGAAAGACGGGAAGAACTACCGTTGTTAAGCATAAAATTGATACTGGTAATGCTAAGCCAATTCGTCAAACAGCTCGACGATTACCACAGGCGAAGAGAGAGGAAGCTGAAACGATTGTTCAGGAAATGAAGAAAGACGGGGTGATAGAACCTTCTACGAGTCCATGGGTCTCTCCGGTGGTCCTGGTTAAGAAGAAAGACGGAACGACGAGGTTCTGTGTGGATTACCGTTTGCTGAACAACGTTACCAAGAAAGATAGTTATCCTCTGCCTCGGATCGATGACACATTGGACACATTGGCTGGAAGTAAATTGTTTTCTACTTTAGATTTGAAGTCTGGATACTGGCAGGTAGAAATGGACCCAGTCGATAAAGAAAAGACAGCCTTCACCACAGGATCTGGATTGTGGCAATTCAACGTTATGCCATTTGGACTTTGTAATGCTCCTGCGACATTTGAGAGGCTTATGGAAAATGTGTTGAGAGGGTTATCTTGGAAAACATGCCTGGTTTATTTAGATGACATAATCGTCTTGGGGGAGACATTCGAAGATCATTTGAGGAATTTAGAAAACGTTTTTAATCGACTTAAAGCTGCCCAATTGATGCTAAACCCCAAGAAGTGCCAGCTATTTCAAGGTAAAGTCAATTATCTGGGTCATATAGTTAGTAAAGAAGGAGTGGCCGTGGATAAGGGAAAAATCGATTCCATTAAGGAATGGCCAAAACCAACTGACAAACATCAAGTGAGAAGTTTTCTTGGACTATGTACTTACTACCGGAGGTTTATTAAGAAGTTTGCAGATATCGCTAAGCCATTAACGCGACTTACAGAGGAAGCAAGAGAATACCGCTGGGATATAGACTGTCAAAATGCCTTTGAAACGTTGAAAAAGCATTTAATAACAGCACCAATTTTGGGGTATCCACTGCCAGAAGGAGAGTTCATCTTAGATACGGATGCAAGTAATGTGGGAATTGGAGGAGTGCTGTCTCAGATTCAAGGAGGACAGGAACGAGTCCTCGGATATTTTAGTAAAGTTCTTTCAAAACCTGAGCGGAATTATTGCGTCACGAGAAGAGAACTTCTAGCAGTAGTTAAATCAGTAGAGCACTTCTATCAATACCTCTATGGAAGGAAGTTTTTAATCCGAACCGACCATGCCGCCCTTAAGTGGTTGATGCAGTTTAAGAATCCAGAGGGTCAGATAGCCAGGTGGATCGAACGACTCCAAGAATACGATTTTAAGATTGAGCACCGGGCCGGAGTTAGCCACAGAAACGCTGATTCTCTTTCCAGAAGGCCATGCTCAGCAGAGTGTTCCCACTGCAACAAAACGGAATCCAAGGAAGCAGCAGTGCTAAGAACGACGATTGTCAACGACGACTGGACGCCTACTAAGATTAGGGAAGAACAAGAGAGAGATCCAGTTATACAGAAAATCCGAAAATGGAAAGAGGAAAACCGTCGACCACCTTGGCAGGAAATATCAAACCTATGCTCAGTAGTTAAGACGTATTGGGCCCAGTGGGACTCATTTATCATCGAAGATGGCTTGCTTAAACGAGTCCTGGAAAATGATGACGGTTCAGAGAAGAGAAGACAGTTGGTGATCCCAAAGAGCAGAATAGCCGAAGTACTTCGTCAGTTACACGACAGTCCATCGGGAGGGCATTTTGGTGTAAGGAAAACCCTTCAGCGAATTCGGGAACGGTTTTATTGGATGAACAGTTCCGACGATGTAAAAGACTGGTGTAAGAAATGTACTATTTGTGCCACGAGTAACGGGCCTTACCGAAAAAGGAGAGCTCCTATGAGACAATATAATGTTGGAAGCCCGTTTGAAAGAATAGCTTTGGACATCGCTGGGCCATTTCCAGAAAGTGAAAATGGAGGCAAGTACGTGCTGGTAGTAATGGATTACTTCAGTAAGTGGGTCGAGATTTACGCACTTCCAGACCAGAAGGCCGCCACCGTTGCAGATAAGTTGATCCAAGAATATATCAGCCGATTTGGAGTGCCTTTGGAGATCCATAGTGACCAAGGCAGGAACTTCGAAAGCGATCTATTCCAAGGAATATGTGATAGACTAGGCATGAAGAAAACAAGAACTACAGCATATCATCCGCAATCTGATGGTATGGTAGAACGGATGAATAGGACAGTTGGCAAATATTTGACAAAGATGGTGTCCGATCATCAGCGAGACTGGGACCAATACCTTCCGTTCTTCACAATGGCCTACAGATCTGCTGTTAACGAATCAACAGGCCAGACACCAGCGAAAGTCCTATTCGGACGCGAAATGCGACTACCTTGTGATCTAGAGTTTGGGTGTCGACCTGGAGAAGATGTAGCAGGTGAAGATTATGTGATCGAATTACGAAGAAGAATGGACGATGTACATGAGTTGGTCCGTTCCCACCTTCAGATCGCTAGCGACCGAATGAAGAAACGGTACGATACACAAGCCGAAAAGGGTTGCTTTAAGAAGAACGACAAAGTATGGCTGTATAATCCCAAGAAGCGAAAAGGTTGTTCTCCCAAATTGCAGCAGTTTTGGGAAGGTCCATACCTCATTATGGAGAAGATCAACGATGTCATCTACCGAATAAGCAAGATTCCGAAGGGAAAGCCGATGATAGTACACCATAACCGGCTGGCGTCTTTCGAAGGTGACCACGACGTAGATGAAGAAGTGGAAGTAAACCAAGTCCACGATGTGTCTGACCTCACGTTTGAGGAATTCATGGGTGCCTATGGAGGTACCGGTAAAGCAAGACATGGTGTTACCACTGAAGAAAAGCAAGATCTACTCGCGCTCCCCGATGACTACTCGCTGGCCCTTACCATCCCGGCCAGTATCAAAGACGCACCAGGGTTGGCATCCGTCTTTCGAAGGAAGTTTGGTCGAGTTGCAGAACTTCAATGCCAGGTGCCAGCTCCCGGTAAAACCTTGAAACTCCAAGATGCATCACGTTACCTTTTCTACCTGGTAACAAAAGACACTGCCCGTGACCAACCTACCTACCGAGATGTATGGGAAGCCTTACTTCAATTGAGAGAGCACGTACTAGAGTCCGACGTGCAAAAGTTAGCCATGCCAAAGTTGGAGTGCCGCCAATTAGATTGGAGGGTTATCCGAAATATGGTGGAGGAGATCTTTAAAGACACCGAAGTCCAGGTGTTAGTCTGTTGCAATCCGCATAGTTACCGGTGCGGAGAGAAAACCGTCCCTTGTCATTTTTATACAACTGGAAGTTGTAAAAGAGGGTCCAGTTGCCGATACCAGCATACAGTTCCGGTTCCAGTCCCGACAAGGTTCCAGGAGGAACCATCTTTTAAGAGGGGGGCAATGTTACGATAAATATACTGGCCTAACTTTTATGACTAATTATTCTGTTTTATTGTAGAAATTTCGGTGGAAGTCTAGATTCAAATTATGGTGAATTCTCCAACTAGATATTTCTCGATTTTTCGATGCAAGACAAAGCGATCTTTCGATGCTGTTCTAGTATATCAGGATTTCGTATATAAATACAACATTTTTATATGGAGGGCGAGTTAATTCTGAACCCGCGCTCGCGAATTTGTAACGACCGGATATATATAAATTTGTCAGATAAGTTAATATAAATAAAGAAATAAATTAAATCCGTAAGTGTTATAAATATTGAACCTTTTAATAAATCCACAACAATCTCCTGAAATTAACGAAGACAATCCAAAAACCGACTCATCCGTTTTTAATACCCCTAATCAAAATAAATCAAAAAAGAAACCCAAAACCTCTTCATGAATTCTTAATCAACAAAGAATCTTCTCCAACCTGCAGAAACTGTTCTCTCCATAAGCATATTCTGATTAACTGCCAGTACCACGAAGAAACAAGAAGAAAATATGGAATCTCAGATGACATCAAAACCACTTGAACCATAAACACTGACCATTTAATAAATTATTTAAAAGATTTACGTTTATATACATCTATTTAATGTAAATAAAATAAACTCTTGTGTACGTTACTCCACTAATAACCCTGCGTGGTTGATGTGGATTATATGTTTTTTCTAAATAAAAAAAATACATAATGGTTCTAAACAGATATGTTGCTAGCGGCGATTATAGAATGGTACGCGGTAAAATAGAAATAAGCTTACAGGAGGAGAGGTATAAGATGATTAAAAAGAAAAACAAATCAAAACCATGGATGAAACCATCAGATGTAGATAGTTTTCAGCAATGTATTTATGACATAATTATTAGTCCTGAAACAGAAAATAATATAAACGACTTAAATAATAAATTAACAAATGCCTTACTGGTAAGTCAAAACAAATTCTGTCCTACAACTCAAAAAGAAGAGAAGATTAGCCAAAATACCAGGCAACTAATGCAGAAAAGAAGAGAAATTAGAAGCGGGACGGAAACTAAAGCCGACGAACTACAAAAATAAAACAATTTATAAAGTCCACAAGGAAAATAATTCCTGTAGCTGGCTGTATACCACGTATAACAAAAGAGGTTATTCTTTGTATGTGGGTATATTTTATTTTATAAAAACCCTTAAAAGGGCAACATTACAAGCACGAACGTTTTCGGAACAACTGTTCCATCATCAGGTTAAAATAATTAATATTTAAATGGGAATAAGCCACAATTAAAGGTTAAAATACATTTATTGACGTTTCAATTTCCACTTCGGAAATCGTTCTCAAAATACAAACATTGTTTTCGAACGATTTCCGAAGTGGAAATTGAAACGTCAATAAATGTATTTTAACCTTTAATTGTGGCTTATTCCCATTTAAATATTAATTAATTTAAAATGCCACAAGAAAATAGCTTCAGAACAATATCAGGTTAAAATACAGGTTACCATGCCTGAGCCACCAAAATATTTGGGTAAAAACCCTTTAAAATGAAAAATGTTACCAAAGATTGTACATGATGTTGATAATATTATATGATGTTTAATATTTTAATTAGATTTTACTTCAGGTAACATACACCCATGCTTAAGTGAGTTCCAGTGTCCGGAGAGTAAACCTCTTCAAACGGACTACTGAGTTGCCAGCCGTAGTCCGTTTGAAGAGGTTTACTGTCCGGACACTGGAACTCACTTAAGCATGGGTGTATGTTACCTGAAGTAAAATCTAATTAAAATATTAAACAT
The DNA here is from genome assembly GCF_040954645.1 of Diabrotica undecimpunctata. NCBI lineage: Eukaryota > Metazoa > Arthropoda > Insecta > Coleoptera > Chrysomelidae > Diabrotica > Diabrotica undecimpunctata. Next base: position 140,320,352 of record NC_092805.1, on the reverse strand, counting down.
CATATAATATTATCAACATCATGTACAATCTTTGGTAACATTTTTCATTTTAAAGGGTTTTTACCCAAATATTTTGGTGGCTCAGGCATGGTAACCTGTATTTTAACCTGATGATGGAACAGTTGTTCCGAAAACGTTCGTGCTTGTAATGTTGCCCTTTTAAGGGTTTTTATAAAATAAAATATACCCACATACAAAGAATAACCTCTTTTTTTAATTTATAAAGCTCTTAGACAAAACACTCAAAAATACAACCAAAAACAAATTGAACATGCCATTGAGAACAATAGAAGTATGAAAGTATCGAGAAAAAGACTAATAACGAGATCAAGGCAGATAATAAAGATTAAAGATAGAAATGGTCATCTTAGAACCAATAGAGAGCAAACCTTTAAAATAATTGAAGGCTTCTACAAATTGTTATACACAATGCAACACAAAGCAAATAGCAGACAAGATCAAGTACCAGAAATATTAACAAGGATAAAGGGCATTGTCAATCAAGGATCAGAACTACTATCGGAAGTCACAATAGACGAAATAAAACTAGCTCTAAGAAAAGCTAAGAATAACATATTTCCAGGCGAAGATTGTGTAATTACTGATGCAATCATAATCAGAGGCACTTGCCTACTTAAGAAAATAAAAAACCTTTTTAACATGTGTCTTTTGGACAGTAATATATCCGACAAATGACACAATTCTGAGGTAATTCTATTATACAAGGTATTCTATTAAAGAAAAAGGGAGGTCTTCTTAGTCACCTATACAAACTCCTTACAAGAATAGTAACGAATCGTCTTGAGAAAAAACTTGATTTCTACCAGCCAATAGAGAAAGCGGGATCTCGTACCGGATTTGGAACAAATGATTACCTACAGAGCATTAAAACGGTAATAGAAAAGACTATCGAATACAATTGACCACTCGTTCTGGCTTTTGTAGATTTCCATAAAGCATTTGACAGAGATACTACACGGTTAATTTAAATAACATACAAGAACGCAACTATGTCGATGAAACTACATAAAAACAGGGATCATATTCCAATCGGCATAGGAGTCTGACAGGGGGACCTTAAACTGTTTATCGTAGTACTAGAATATGCTTCTAAAAAACTTAACTGAATTTAAAAGGGCCTGAACATTGACGGTAAAAGATTAACAAACTTGAAATTCGCAGACGACATAGTTGTGTTCTCGGACAACCCCAAGGACATATGTACAATGCTACATGAACTTCAGTTAGTGTGTGCCAGTGTGGGTCTTGAGATAAACATCTCCAAAACAAAATTCGAGACAAACCTAGTACCTAGCGGAAATATCAATATTGGAGACAACGAAGTAAACATGCGAACTACGATGAAGAATTAACCTAGCATGGGCAGCCCATGGAAAAATAAAAGACATCTTTGAAAGCGATATACCAATTTCTTTAAAACGTAATACATTTGACGAATGTGTGTTACCTATGATGACCTATGGTGCCGAAACTTTGACATTGTCAGCTACAACTTCTACAACGCTGCAAATAGCTTAGAGGCCATGCTGAGTATATTGCTTCGTGACCAAGTTAGAAATGAAGACTTTAGACGAAGAACAGGAGTTACCAATGTAATTTCTCAAATTGCCACACTGACTGGAACTGGGCGCCGGACAGGTCGCCAGAATTAGTGATGAAAGGTGAACGAAGAGACTGGTTGAGTGGAGACCGAGGTCAGATAAAAGAAGTAGAGAAAGACCCCTTACTCATTAAACTAACGGTCTCAAGAAAATGTAAAGAAATTTAATGAAGAATTCTTAAGATAGAGCACAATGGACAAAAATGAGGGATGCCTATGTCCAGCAGTATACGCAAGGGGCTGGGTGATGATGATGTTGATGGTCAGAAGCAATCAATAGTTAAAACATTGTTGTAAAATAAATGATTATTTTTTTTATGAAAAGAAAGGCGTCTGTTTTTAATTTTTTAGTATCCCAACGTATGTATTCCTAGTAACGATTTCGTTTTTTTTTATGCGAGGTGGCCCATGAGGCCTTTCTATCGCTGTATTCGTTTTGTTCGTCGGTTCTATTTTACACTTACAGGATGTACTTTCCAGGCCTGGCAGGTTAGCGGCTCTTGACACTTCTCAATGTCTTTAAGGTCTTCGTTTGTCTCGTTATGACTGCCTTTTATATACGAAAATGGTTGCGTTTCGATTTAATTTGAGCTTCTTACCACTCCCTGACACGTGTTTCTGGGTCTTCCCGTCATCAAAGAGAGCTTGTAAGAAAACTCAAACTAAACCAAAACGCACCGACTACTCTAGCAATTATAGAAAAAATAATTGCCAGAGTATGCTACTAGAGACATCTAGTGATGAAAGATGAAGTTAAATGTGTCGATAGCAATTAAAGTAAATTGTATACTCACGCTTAATCAAGCCATTAAGAGCGATGCTGGGAATATTTATATTCCACTATGCATCAACAATTTACCCATATAAATTACCATCTTTCTTGTACTCATTGCGTCGAGTAAGGACGATAAATATACGAAAATGGTTGCGTTTCGATTTAATTTGAACTAATGACGGGAAGACCCAGAAACACGTGTCAGGGAGTGGTAAGAAGCTCAAATTAAATCGAAACGCAACCATTTTCGTATATTTATCGTCCTTACTCGACGCAATGAGTACAAGAAAGATGGTAATTTATATGGGTAAATTGTTGATGCATAGTGGAATATAAATATTCCCAGCATCGCTCTTAATGGCTTGATTAAGCGTGAGTATACAATTTACTTTAATTGCTATCGACACATTTAACTTCATCTTTCATCACTAGATGTCTCTAGTAGCATACTCTGGCAATTATTTTTTCTATAATTGCTAGAGTAGTCGGTGCGTTTTGGTTTAGTTTGAGTTTTCTTACAAGCTCTCTCTGATGACGGGAAGACCCAGAAACACGTGTCAGGGAGTGGTAAGAAGCTCAAATTAAATCGAAACGCAACCATTTTCGTATATTTATCGTCCTTACTCGACGCAATGAGTACAAGAAAGATGGTAATTTATATGGGTAAATTGTTGATGCATAGTGGAATATAAATATTCCCAGCATCGCTCTTAATGGCTTGATTAAGCGTGAGTATACAATTTACTTTAATTGCTATCGACACATTTAACTTCAACTGCCTTTTATGACTGGTTTCTGATTTCCTATAGGATAATGATATATTCATCATCGTTTATCAGCGGTAGTATAAGATTCTTTTTCTCGTATTTAAAGGACGTGACGTTTTATTTGATTATACTGGTATGTGGAAATGAGTACAGATTTTATGTATTTATTTTTGCTAAGGCCGACAGTACAGAATATTTATTTAAAATATTTTTTATTTCATTTTGTTTTTATATGAAAACAAGAAACTTTTATACGCTGAAACTCTTGGATGAACTTTCAGATTATTGACTTTTAAATTCTCCTAATTGGGGTCTTCATTGGTAACGATCCTTTTACTTGGAAAATTAAAATATAAAAATAATTTTCAAAACCTTGCTTTTGCTTTACCTGCCGAAATTTCTCCTTAAGACTTTATCGAGTAACAAGACATTGAGTTGAAAAGTAGAAAACGAAAGAAATGGATAGCGAGATGGGAGCATTAAATGTACCGACTAATTGGATAAATTGATCATTTAACTGTCATTTACAAAAAGGTATACCTATAGTTTCAGAACTTTGTAATAATATTATATATAAAAAAAAAACCTAAATATTGGATAAGAAATAAAGTAGATTGGTACAATAATTCTAAGAATACAAAATTAAAAACCCTTGTCCCTTATTTAAACATATCCTCCTCCTAAGTGCCTCCTCTATTGAGGTTGGCGATCAATATGGCAAATTTCTTTCTGTTCTGGGCTTGATGAATTAATTCATTTCCTCTTGTGTGGATCCAATCTCTGATGTTACATAGCCAAGATTTTTTCTTTTGTCCTATGACCCTTTTACCTTTAATCTTGCCTTGTAATATTACCTGGAGCTGCTCAAATTCCCTATGGTGCATTATGTGTCCTAGATATGACGCTTTCTAATTTTGATAGTATCGACCAGATAAGGGCGTGTGTTCATTGCAGTGTTCTTAGCATTCGGCGGTACATCCACATTTCAAATGAATTTAATTTGTTGACGTCATACTGTTTTAATATCCAGGTCTCACGGGTCTCCAGGTCTCACACTTTAGTGTTCTTAATCTTATTGAGACTGATAGGGGTCACAGAGTATTTTACGCATATTCATGAAAACAGATCTGGCTATTTCAATGCGTCTTTTAATTTCTTTGAGTGGTCTAGTTGACTATTTAGTTCTCTGCCCAGGTATATAAAGCTTTGGAAACTCTGAAGGGTGATACCATTTATTTGTATGTTAGGTGTAACTTTGTCATAGGGGTTTTTGTGGAAAACCAGAATTTTTCAGTCACAGGCCCAGCCTGTGACTTTCTTCTGATAATATGTTCATCAATATTTTTAGTTGGTCTTCTGTTTCTGCTAGTATGCATGGCTATATGCATGGCTATTTTTTCAACTGCATCTGTGACTCTTGTTCTTCTTCTTATTTCTCGTACTTTGGTACTTTATCTCTGATGGTAATACCTAATATTGATCTTTCCATAGGGCGTTGTGTAACTCTTATTTTATCTATTGTTCTTTTTGTCAGAGTCAGTGTTTCTGCACCATATGTAACATTAAATGCACATTAAATAATAGGGGGATAAAATGCACCAAAAGCACTTCAACGAAATAAGACAGAGAAAACCCAGATCGGCAAAATTAGTGAAAACGAGTGGCAAGAATACTACGTAGAACTACTTACAGAAAACCGTCCCCAATTTCAGGAAGAGAATATAGAACATGCAGGAAATGGGGCATACGACCAGATAGAAATAAGCCTGGCAGAAGTTAAGAGAGCAATCAAGACATTGAAGAACAAAAAAGCCAAAGGACCCGGAGGAATACCAAACGAACTAGTTAAAAACGGAACGGAAAAGTTATTCCGCATGCTACATAGAATGTTCGAAAGAGGACTAAATGGAGAAGAAATACCTGCGGAATGGACACAAGCATACATCACATCCATACATAAGAAAGGAAACAGGAAAAAATGTGAAAACTATAGAGGAATTAGTATAATATCGTCGGTAGGTAGACTTTACGGGAAAATTATTAAAGAAAAACTAGAAACTGAAATAATAGGAAAAATTGGAGAAGACCAAGCAGGGTTCACAGTAGGAAAATCATGCCTAGATCATACGTACACATTAGAACAACTGATAGAGAAGAAAATGGCAAAAGGTAGACCGGTCCATCTGGCCTTTGTTGATCTAAAGAAAGCATATGACTCAATACCTAGAGTCAAATTATGGGAAGCAATGAATGATCTCGGAATCCGACAAACACTAATAAAAGCAGTTAAAGCACTATACAAAGAAAACAAAGTAGCTATTAAATGTGGAAATAAAGCCTACAATCCATTTAAGACGACAAAAGGACTTCTACAAGGCTGTGCTACGTCCCCTACTCTGTTTAAAATATTCTTGGAAAAGACACTCAAACCATGGAGGAGAAAGTGCGAAGGAATGGGCGTACCAGTAAGAGACGAACACCTATACACCTTAAGTTTTGCCGACGATCAAGTAGTCATCGCACAAGATGAAGAAGATCTCAGCATTATGCTCAGAAAACTAGAAGAAGAATATAAAAACAACGGAATGGAAATAAACTTAGAGAAAACCGAATACCTAACAACAGAAAACAAGGATATGAGAAACCTAGAGATAGACGAGGGAAGACAAATAAATGGAACAGATAAATTCAAGTATTTAGGAACCATAATATCGAACCAGGGAACAACAGAAGATATAAACAACAGACTGAGACAAACAAGAAACTGTATAAGACAACTAAACTCAGTGTTGTGGGATAAGAACATTACGATAAAGGCAAAAAAGAGAATATATAACACCCTGACAAGAAGTATCCTGACATATGGGTCCGAAAACTGGACAATAAACAAGAGAAATAGAGGTAGAATAAGATCAGTAGAAATGGAGTTCCTGAGGAGAAGCTGTAGACTTACAAAAAGAGACAGAATTGAAAACGCAGAGATTAAGCGGAGAATGGGAGTGCAATCAGACATAATCGACTATATAGAGGAGAAGAGACTATCCTGGTACGGCCACGTCAGAAGAGCGGACAGAGGACGCTGGATAAACAAAATCACAGAATGGAGCCCGATTGGAAGAAGAAAGAGAGGAAGACCCCGAAGGTCATTCAGAGATGAAATCGACGAGGCTATGGAGAAAAGAACCCTGCGAGATGGAGACTGGAATGACAGGGAAAATTGGAGAAAACGGTTGAGTGAAGGAAGACAGTGAAAACTGTGGAAATCCTTAGTAGTAGTAGTAGTAGTATAAAATGCACCATTGACGCACTCCTCGTTCTATGTTGATGTACTTGGTGTTTCCGTTCTGTGTTCGAACGCATCCTGTGTGGTTCCAGTATGTATTACTTATGATAGCTATATCGTGTCCGTAAAACCCTACTTCTTTTAGCACCTATAATCGACAAAGCACACATACAGCCGTTTTTGAACCTCAAGACCTCAACTTCTGCCATCAGCGTTAATCCCATAATTGCTTCTCTAGTGCCTATACCCTTTCTAAATCCATATTCTTAGGTATTCTTCACACTTATTGTGAATTCGGTTATAAATTAGTCGCATAAAAATCTTATCGGCATGACTCATTAGGGATACAGTTCGATGGTCTTCACATTTCCTTGCTTTTTATTTTTTAGGAAGAGCTATATATGTGGATGTTAGCCAGTCATGCGGTATTATGCCATGTTTATATATAATGTTGCAGAGGTATGTTAATTTCCTGACAGCATTATTACTTAGGTGTTTAAAATGTTCGGCTGTTATTAGGTCTTCACCGGATGCCTTGATATTCTTTGAGTCTTTTATTGCTTGCAAAACTTCTTTGGTGAGAATGTTTAATTTTTCATCTGTATCTATTTGTGGGGGCTCTTCTGTTTGCTGATCTCCAAACAAATCTTTAAGATATTGCTCCCATATTTCTTTCTGTTTTTCAGGGTCTAATTCCATTTGGTTTTTCTTGTTTGTTACAATCGATAAGTGTTTGGGTTTTCATATTTTATCTACTTCCTTAACCTTTATGTGTAGTTCTCTATCTTTATGCTTCATTTGCAAATCTTCTACCTCTAATTAACCTGATGATAGTAAACCTGATTACTGGAAAAATTGTATTTATCATATGCTTTTTCCAGATGATCAAAAAATATTTGAACATTCTCTTTGTTAAAGCTAGCTGCCCGTCCAAAAGACGTTCCAATTGGTCTCCTTAAAGCCAATGTATTTTTACGATGCGCCAAGAACAAATCTAGCCAACCTCTACCAGCTTTTTTTAACTGCACAAAGGGATGATTTAATCCATTTGATTCAGCCAGATTAAATACCATTCGTTTGATATCAGTCTGCGTTAAACCAAAGAATTTCCCTTCCATTTGAAGGATATAGTCCACCAAACATTTTTCTAAATCTGGGCCAAGAATAGTTCATCTTGTCAGTTTCTTAAGTACTGCTTCATCTGAACTCAGTACAGTCATTTTTGCTAACCGTTGTACTGTCGATCTCGGGACATTATAAGTTTTAGCTGCTTTTAATGTACCCATCGTTTTATCTCTCACAGCATGAATAGCAGATTTCATGCTATCTGGATCCCAGGACATTCGTTGTTTTGGACTTATAATACTTTTTATAGGCATTCTGAAAAGAAAAAAACCCTGTAGACTAAACTGATACAAATATGGGCTAGCTCATATTTGTAGCACCACACAAACATGGGCTAGCACATATTTGTAGCACCACGCTAGCCCATATTGCAACATAACCAAACATATATTTAAATATTAATAACTAAAATGCAACACAAATTAAAAGAAAAAGTCGAAAATATTAAGAAAATATCAACCTTTCGCTTATGATGTGTGAGAAAACGGTCACTGGACCTAGGTCACTGTAAGCTTTATTAGTTAATATTTTAGACTAAAAAGTATCTAGTCAAGCTATTGACGTATAGATAATGGTGTGTATTTCATATTAATTGCGATAGCTCAGATTAGTAGCATAGCCCATATTTGTACCTTCTCGTTTATTGCAGAGAAATTGACTTTCGTGCACTCAAAATAAGTATAAAAATAAACAATTCTTCCTTTGTTCTGAGTTTTAATGTTAATGATGAAGTAACGTTGGAATATAGTGAAACTAGCGACATTAATAAACCTTATGCAGGGTCGAGCATAAGTAATCAAATAAAATTATTTCAAGTTAAAGGATTTTGAAATACTCAAAGAACTACAGAATTTTGCGAATTGTTATAAATTTATTAACGTGACGGAACGTTACGTATAATATGATTTATGTGTATTATATTTGTTAATTAATACTAAGTTTAGGCTTCTTATCGATTCCCATTAAGTTATATTAAGTTGGTGCAATTCGTCTCATATTGTGTGCCGAACTAAACCCTACTAAGGGTATTAGAACGGGATACCACTGACCTAATCCATCTTCGCAGTAAGTCTTACGAATGGTTTATTGGACTAAACTGGAAACGTAAATTTATTTTAAATATGCATTGGCAATTCTAACAATCTTTTTATTTGAGGTCTGAATATAATTGCTTGATTTCTTTATCAAGTTAATTAGCTCTTGGCATCTATATCACTGGATTATATTAATAATTTTTTGATTTGCAAGAAATAATAAGAGATTTTACACTAGATTTAAAATTTTACTTATCAATTTTAAAGACCACTTTACTTGGATAGTCTGGTAATATATATGACATTTTCCTGATTTTTGTCATCGAAATTCGCTAACGCCCATTATTTAAACTTTTAATTCAATAATTTCTTTTATAATAAAATAAGTCTCTAATGTTTCACGTTGCGATCTTATCAATTTTAAACCTTTCCAATTTTGAGTGGTACCTAACTTTCATCGTGGAGATTTTTCGCATCCCTTGACCATCCAAGTTATACCATGGCTTAAGAGCGATTTTATTGGTTGTCGTCACCATTGATTTTCTTCAAAGTAATTAATGTGCTAGTTAGATCAATATGTGATTGTCGTCTGTAAGTGTCTGATGTCAAACCTACTAGAGATCATTTCATTATCATTGACTCAGTAATAACACTACTGTCTAATGTAATATTCTAAGTTGATCCTCGGGTACTCATTTGGCTAGAGCTTAGTTGTACCTATCCTGTATATCTTGAGGAACGTCCTTTATTAGCAATTGGGACCTGTCGTGTTGAGCTTGAGAATTTCCCCTACCTTGGCCTTCTGACCCTCCCCTATACATGGTAGACCAAACATGGTCTATCGTACACACTTATGCACGCTTGGGAATATATGTCATTGGGAATATTTGTTTATTATGATGCAATAATGTTTTACATACTTTTGTTAATTGTATATACAAACTTTTTTAAATTAGTTTACAGTCATGCAAGTTCTCCATATATACCTATGAGTTTTATTAATAAATCTATGATCTCAACTCTCCCATATAAATAATTTAATTATTTTGGTTTCAGATTTCGAATCCAACTTTCTTCAGAAGGTGAGTGTTTTTTATTTATATATTCGAAATTCAAACAATAACAATTTCTGATAAATAATGCTATTTTGAAAAGGTCGCATTTTTACATTTTACGACAAATGTGTCGAACACATTCCTGATTGCTGCCAACATATCAACTTTTCGCCTATCTATCGTGTATCGAAATGATCGAATCTTAAATTTTAAAGTAAAAATTGTAAGCGGAATTGTGACATTGTGAGATAAAATTTTTCGATTACAACTCCCTTGCTGTCACGTAATTCATCGATGGTTAAACATCCGATCTGCTGGAATTCGAGTTACGTCTGTTTCTTTATCAGTTTAATAGCATGTATAATATTTTTGTTCTTTTTTATGTTTACAGAATAATTTAATTATATATATATCTATGTGGAAGATACATATATAATTAATGAACGACTAAAGAACTTTCTACATCCAGAGATAGCCAAGGAACAATGCCGATTCTTACCAGGAGAAGAAACGCGGGAGCAGAAACTGAACACCAGACAGATAATATAAAAAGAGAGAGAACGCAACATACCAATGCTGCTCTGTTTTGAAGATTACACAAACGCTTTCGATTCAATAAAATGGGATCCTTTCTCCGGTATAATGAAAAATAGTGGAGCACCTAACGACCTCATAATAAGAAATCTGTATCTTAAAAACTCAGTAAAAGGTGAAATATACAAAATATATTCAGATGAGTTCCAAATAAAGAAAGTAACTAGACAGGGCTGCATACTATCACCATTATTACACAACATAATATATAATGAAGAAAGTACTAGACGACTGGAATAGAGGAATCACTATAGGCAATAAAATCAATAACCTGCAATACGCAGATGACACACTTATACTAGCAGCGAATGAAGTCGAAATGATTATCATCAGTGAACAACTAAGCCGGGCAAGCGAAAAATTCGGACTTTAGATTAACACCTAAAAAACAAAAGTAATGATCGTAGACAAAAAACATAATAATTTACCATACCATACCTCAGGTTGGTCAATGCCCTTATTTTTCCCATTGCTACATACTCTGCTGGAACATGGACTATCAAAAAAATCGATTTAGGAGTCAAGGAGTAGGATCGAAGCAGCCTTTGAAATGTGGGTCTAGAGACGAGTAGAACCAACCTTTCAATTCAGAAAAAACTTTATATAAAAGACAGGATATAAAAAGAAGTAAACTGGGCGTACTTTTTTTATTCAGGTACTTAGCTATAAGTACGGAAGCCATGGATCTATTGGTCTTCTTCTTGATGTGCCTATCCGTTGATGTGCCTATCCGCCTACTAATGTTGGCGGTTATCATGGCAATCTTTATCTTATCTGCAGAAGCTGCACATATGTTGTATTGAACCAGATTTTGAGGTTATTTAACCCTTTCGAGCCGGCATCAGGTGAAACGTAGTAGTTTCCCAGTACGGGAAAGTCAACAGTTGCTGAATAATCCGCTTTCCGGTCACAATTAGTAATTATGGTGGTAATTACATATATTCATTTTTATTTATTTTTCTGTTCGTATTGGCGCTATTGGAAAATGAAACAAGTTAGTTACTAAAAAAATAATTTCTATTTGATTTAAAAATTCATAAAGAAGCAAAGTAACCAAAAAAACGTGCACAGAAAACATTAATTCTAATTTTGAAACAAATTCAACAATACAGAACTCAAAATTTAAAAATTGTATGATATCGTTCAAAACAACTTACTACACACAAAGGCACATTACACTTTTGACACAAGTACCTTGTCTCTTTTCTAATTTTGCGTTTGGCACAAACGACACATCTTTTTGACAAAGGTCGCCTGTTTTCTCGTAACGGATACAGCGGAGGAAAATGTCTTTCTACCAACCGTAATGAATGATCACCAGCATTCGGTCTGTTACTTCGTGACAGTCGAGGAGTGCTTTGTTTATATTTTTGGAAAAATTGTTTCACCAAATCCCTCTGGAAATCCAATAGAGAAATGTTTTTCCCAGTTTTGACTTTGTAAATAGCATGTGAATTTAGCACAACCAGGTCAAGTATATGAAAAAAGACCTTTTTGTACCATTTCACGATTTTCCTTATGGATTCAGTAGAACTTAGGAGCATATCGGTTCTGTCGACTCCACCCATATTCATATTGTACGCGATAATACATTCAGGTTTTTTAACTTCTTGGTTTCTGCTATTTTTGGTTTTAGATATAGCTTCATGCATGGTTGTCAACATTACAACGTCTCTTTTATCTTTTCATTTGAGTGCCAAAGATTTGTCAGTAGAAAAGTATTGTATAGAACCTTTTTCCAGATTTTTTTTTAAATTTTGGCATATGTTTTCCATTCTGTTTCGATTCAGCCAGTAATGGACTGCTGTACCAGTTGTCCATGTAAATTTTGTGTAATACTGAGTTATATCTGTATCCGCTCCGGTATATATTATGAAATCTAATATATAACCGGTTTCACAATCAACGGCAACAAAAAAATTAATTCCAAAACGATGCCTTTTTTTCCGAAGATATTGGCGAAACGAGATACGTCCTTTGAATAACATAAGGCTTTTATCTATGGAAATATTTTCAAATGGATAGAAGTTTTTCTTGAAAATATTCCTAAAATAGTCACTTATGCTTCTCATTTTCACAAGACGGTTATTTAAGTTACAGTTATTATTATCCAAAAAGTGGATATTTCTCAATAGCTAAAAATATCTATCTCGAGGCATACACTGTTAAAATGTTGGTGTTTTTAGTAAAGCATCACGTCCAATAATCACGCAGTCTCTGCATTTTTAGTTGTGGCATGAGCAAAGATACGGCAATAAAAACATACATCTCATCAATATAAGGGCCAGGCTTTCCAGAATTGGCATTATCGCCGAATATATTGGTTTGTTCAACGATTTTTTTCATTATCTCTTATGTAAAAAATGCTTTAAACACTTGTAGGACAGATGGAGCGTCCGACAATGCCTCAATACAACATCCAGAGGCATTATTTGAAAAATTATGTATTGTAGGAGCAAATGTTTTTTTTGCCACTCGAAAGGATCAGATTCTTTTTGTTTTATTTTTAGTCTTTTTGGTTGTGGAATATTAGGAACAACGAGTTCGGTGTCACTTTCTGAACTATCATGATTTTTCTCACTATCACTGCACGTTGGTTCGCAAATATTTTCCCACCCGTAGCTCTTCTCTGATTCAGCATCAAAGTTTTCGTCTGAATCACTGTTAAAAGCAAGTTCTAATAATTCTTCTTCAGATAAACCCTTTTTACGAAACATATTGTGAGAAAACGTGCAAATACAATGCGTATGCCTACGAAGTTATGACTTCGCTGACGCAAAATCAACAAGTATCGACCCGTATCGGAGCTAGCAAGCCAGCAATTGATTCTTGCAATTCCCACTATTGATATTTTGATAGTGCTCTGTCACGTGAATGATCACAGTCAAGTTAACCATCTATTGGTAGTAGAACGAAATATAGAAGGCTCTCTAGAAGGCTATAGAAGGAGTAAGATTTCCAACTCCCCCCGACAAGGGCTCAAGGAATGAAGAGGAGGATATGAATTACGGAACTTATTAAACTGTAACGTAGAAATTGACTGCGGATTATGATTACCCAAATATATATATATATATATATATATATATATATATATATATATATATATATATATATATATATATATATATATATATATATATATATATTTATATATATATATATATACATATATACATATATATATATATATATATATATATATATATATATATATATATATATACATATATATATATATATATATATATATATATATATATATATATATATATATATATATATATATGTATTTCACCAATACGCTCTATTTGTTACTTTTCTCATCCAATCCTTAATCCCATCTTTTTTAAATTTTTGTAAGTATTTTGTGCTTATCTTCTTCTAGATCTTTACTTTGTTTTTTTTTCATAATTGGGCCCCTTTTTAGAGTTATCTTCAACATCTATCGTAATATATATCTTAAACTGCCTACAATTGAATCGGTCATTTCAGAAACAACATTACGGTTTAAAAAAAATGAACTGATGTTGTTTCAGAATAGAAATAAAAAAAATATTTTTTTTGTAATATTTTTTTGTCTGACAAACATTGTATAAGCATTAATCATCAATAATTGCATTAGTAGTAGGTCACTACATAATCTCTTCAAAAAATGATCTTCTTTTTTCCTCTGGTATGTAGTCCATGAGCTTGCGTATATCTTCATTTTTTTTATTAATTGGTACTTTACCATCATAGGCCAGAACTGAACAGAACGGCAAAAAGGAATGGCCACGTCGTGGAAAGTACTGGTTTATGATTTTAAAACTTCCAGTATCTACTAACTAAAGTAGAAATCTCACTACAGTATGATTCAGGTTTGGACTGGCACACCTATCAGAAAATAAGTGAAGATGTTTCACAGCAGTAGGCACTTCAGACATGATACAAGCCATAAGAAATAAAGTTACTTCATTGGGACTCTTTCTGGCTTGGCCCTCGTGGTAGGTGTAAAACATAACGTGTTTTTTTTGCATATTGTGAATTCCAAAGACGTTATAGGTTAGTTGACGTAAGTAAAGGGCCACATACAGTGGCATCTGTCTTGGATATCTCTGTAATTTCTGTCATTTTATTGTAGAACTTTTTGCACATTTTTATGTACAGATAATTCCGCAAAGGCCAAGCGCTTCGCTACCTTGTTTAAAGATTGACATTTAATTTTTATTTCTAACTGTTCACATTCACAACAAGTGTCTACCTGTGAACGTCCAAAAGATAAAGAAAAATGTTCCTGGAAAATCTTTAAATAAAATTTATGCTTCACTGAATTATTATTATTATCAGAAAATTTGGCAAAAAGTAGGTCATACATAATTCGCACATTCAATTTTTTGTCTAAGTGATGCTTCTCTTTCCCTGTGTAATGTGAAATCTTAGTGGGAAAACTGCCAACATGAGTTTTAATCTGTTCTATTAAATTTTTAAAAGCACCTAGTGGTGCTTTTATATTAATTATATTATTAATAAATATATTAATTTTACGTTTAAGAACTATCTTAACCTTAAAATTTACTGACAGTCTCCTCCTGGTGTTTTTGCAGGTACAACATTACATTTATAATTTTCATATTCTTCTCCACACAGCGTTGCTTTCTAAACAATTTGTGACTTGTCTTTTTTACCTCTTTTTTACTTTTTTCTAAATTTAGATCATTATTTGTGCCATTTATTGCAGATATCTTAAACGTTTTATTTACAAATGGCCATTCTGTGCCGAAACAACATCAGTCGATGACTCATGTGGTTTTCGAATGAAATGTCAATATTGCCAAAAGTTGACTCATATTGTTTCTGAAAAGACCGATTTAATTGGCATTTACACACAAATTCCTTCCGTCTGTTGTTCAGAGTTTGGAGTATCTGATACATGTTACCTCTATTAAGTCTATTTTACCTATAATTTATAAGTAAGACTAAGAAGCATAAATATTTTAAAGTATAAGGTCCCAATTATTAATTTAACTAACAATTCATAACATAATCTATATTTCCATCAAACTAGTTTGTTTCATATTGAAAGACAGAGTAGAGAAATTCTAGTAAGTTTAGAATTCGTAGATAGTTTGTTATAACGTATAAATTAACTTTAAAAATGGAATGCACCTGACCTTATATTTGGTTTGCGAAGATTTCAAAACACTTATTACAATAATAGGTCGTTTACAACGCTCTAGTATCGCTTCTCCTCTCCATTTCCCAAGTTTGTCGCTCCACAATTCTCCCATTAAGATTTCACACTACTTCCAATGCAGATTCCTATTTCCACTTGATTTCTGCCACACTAGTTTTGTTTACGTTTAATTGTTACGCCATGGAGACCCATTGAACCAGTAATCTGCAAAACACGGCAGGATGGGAGTTACTCTACCAGTTTCAATCAAAGGAAGCGGTGTAGCGCATTAACGTGCTGATGTCGAATGCAGTTATGAACTTAAAATGAACAAAGCCATTAGACTAGTACAGATAACTCGATAGAGCGAGAAGGAAAACAATGAGTTGGAGAGGAACGTGAATCTTTGTCGAAGTTTTGCTTGCAAATATTTCTTATCATTTAATTACTACGTGAGCCATAAAAACTAATGTTTATGGAGTACTCTGTGCAAGTTAGCTAATTGTTTTTTTTTCGAATTAATAATCTGATTTTAACGTTAATGAGAAAACTCATATTCATAAACACAATAAGCAATGATTAATTTAACGTAGAAGTTTGAATTTTTTTTTAACAATTGTCGGTATATACTGAATTTCACGTAAAAGCTATGAACTTAAACAATATAGTATTTTAAAATCGCCTAATTGTAATTGATCTATATGTCCAAAATATTTAGAATTCGCCATCGTGTCGGGTAGAACTAGAAGTTTTCTTCAACACTAACATTTGAATAAAAGGTCCTATATATAATTGTCCTAAAAAAATTATTTAAATAGACAATAGACCGTAGTCAACATGATAAATAACGTTAAATTTTTTATTTGAATAAATTTGATCAAGCCTTCATTATAAACAAACATTGGGTAAAATTTTTTTATTATTTTATATAAATATAGTTTTATATACATATACCTAGTGCCACTATAAATAATAATACAAGGTATTTAACTTAATCAAATTAAACTACTGAGTTGACTACAAACAACTATTCAAAATGACCGCTATTTGCCTGAATTGAATACAGCGTAGGAGTCTATTAGTACATTCATCGATCGCTGTACGGACGATATCCATAGGCACATTCTCCACATTTTCTAACAGAGCCTCTTTCAATGACTCTTAGTTAGGGTGGCATCTTGTACAGACCCTGTCCTCTAAAAATAACCACAATTAGTAGTCAAGTAGATTAAGGTCTGGGCTGACTGATGACCAGTCTTTAGTACAAATAAATTCAAGAATATGATTGTCAAGCTACTGTTATGTTGTTTTCGCCTAATGTGTAACTGTAGAGTCTTGTTGAGATACCCATGGTCTATTTTGAAATATGTGTAGTTTAGAACTTTTACTGCATTTGTTAAAATATCCCGCTGGTAATTTCTCGCCGATGTTTTAACGCCCTTTTAACAAAAACATAAAGAAGTGAGGCCGTTATGGGACACTCTGCACCAAACTAACACTGATACAAGAAAATGTCCTCGTTTGTAAAGTTTTGTGTTGTTTACCGATTAAAAACCTTAAGTTCTAAGTCTTGTTTGATAACGTCACTCATGGTTTTAGATACAATATCTATTTCCCGAGGAATAGTTTTTTGTTCTTGTGTAAGTTTTTAGTTAATTTTTTACTAAACATCGGTAATACCCTGTGACGCTGCCGGCCGTATTTTTTACGGTTACTTACTTCTCCTGTATCCAAAAACAATTATTTAACAGTAAAACATACAAAAACACGCGTAACATTTACCGGTTTTAGTAATTCAAAATTACGACCTAGAGCAATACGGTTCTCTTTGTCAGTTAACTCTATCGTAATAGGTCAAACTAGATTTGAATGTTTTGGCGTGTTTAAAGTGTACACGTAAACAGTCAGTAATGTCAACCTCTTTTTAGCTGCGTTCAGTTTGTCTGTATATATATATATATATATATATATATATATATACTTGCTTCTTCTTCTTCTTTTTCTTTTTATATAGACATGACTCTGACTGTTTCTCAATGTGCCTCCAGTAAGCTGTCGTTCCATCGTTTTCGTGGTCTTCCTACTGATCGTCTTTTTATTGGGGAACCGTCTCTTGCCGTTTTTACTACTTCGTTTGTTGTCATTCGGCTTATATGATCGTTCCATTCTACTCTTCTATTTCTTACCCAGTTCTTGATGTTCTCCACTTCTACGTCGCATATCTGTATTTCAAGCTTTGTCCCATAGTGTCTTACCATCGAGTGTTTTCATCTCTGCTGTTTCTAACATCCTTTTTGTCCTCTCTGTGTCAGGTCTTCTTTCTGCCGCGTATGGCATTATTGGTCTGATGACTGTTTTGTAAATTATGCGTTTCATTTCATTTCATGCGTTTTCATCACTTGATCTTACACTTCAGTTTCAAGCTTTCCATAGCTTTCGTATATACACTTGTATGCATAGAAATTGGTCCACTTTAAACTTCTCATTTCAACTGTATTTTTTTCTAAAACTGATTGCTCGGATCAAAAAAAAGGGATATATTGTTCGAAAGACAATTTAATAAGCTTTAATATGAATATAAATTTGTACTATACAAGAGTAGTGTAAAAGTGTAATATAAAGATAATAAGAAATTTGTTCCAATTGTCTTTGTAATGAAAAATTGCATATTGTTGATTTTTTATAATTAATTAGTGTTCAAGTATGTGTAAGTTTAATGGATACTACATCAGAGAAAGCCGCCCAAGTTATAGCATTAATAGAGAATGGACTTAGCCAGCGAGCTGTTGCTGTACAACTGCATATGACACGCGCAGTGGTTCGAAGAGTATTTTAACGTTATGAGGAGACTGAATACTTTCGCAGACGACCTAGAATAGGTATAAAGCGATTTACAAATGCTCGTGAAGATCGCTTTATCATCGCGATAGATCGCTCGTTCTGTGAAGTAAGAGGAGTAGTTAGTAGTTAGTAAACAGTAAGAGCAAGACTGGAGCTCATCTTTAAACACGACTGCGTTTTGCACGGGATTATCTGAACTGGATGTTGAAATAATGGGGACCTGTTCTGTTCTCAGATGAGACCAGAATATTTCTCTATGGTAAGGGCCAAAGAAGGAAAGTGTACCGAATATGAGGAAAGTAATTTGCAGTATCCCCAGCTTACATCTTCACGTTCATATCTCCTATTTCTTTTTCCTCGATTCATCTTCCATAATTTTCAAATCAACTTTTATTTCTACTTACTTCATACAATGAAATAATTAGGTAATAACCTCTTTTTTCACTTTTGATAATGATTTAATTTTCAATTACCTAACTTAAATTTTGTCTTACCCTGGTACACCAAATTTAATTTACATCATAGTCACTCATTGTTTGACATTCTCCCCCCTTTTTAACGTACCAAAAATTGCTATTGATCCTACTACACATTAAACACAATTCTTCACTAAAAACGGCCTATTCATAAACGGAAGCATAATGACTTTTGCTCCTACTACATCATTCCACTTGACGTTGACGGGTACTGACTGATTTTTCATATCATCTTTCTATCAGTTAACCCTAGACTCCAGCACAGATCAGAGGTAATGTAAGTCGACAAAATCTCACCAGCTCCGGGGGGTTAGATGCCCCCATTTTTATTTTTTATTAATTACCGAAGTTAACGGTCTATTGCTTTTACCTTTGTAAATTCCATGAGGATTGTTTTTGTTACTGATGTCCTTCCAGTGTTTTTTTGTGGCCAAACAATGTTTTTTAACAACTTTTTATGTACGTAGTAAAAAACCAACATATTTTTCCTATACATTCAAATTTCAAGTGTTTTTAATATTGGTATTTTACTCTCTCTTTTATTAAACTGATGATAGAATGATTCAATTCCGAAAAGATCTTCTTTAAAATAAAAGTTTTAAGCTTTTAATAAGCATTTTTTTATACCTTGTTAGACACGAATACCACATACTTTATATTCAACAGGTATACTAGCCACTCCTGGATATCTCTACTGGTTTTGTTCCAGTTATACTTTTAAGAAGTTATATGTATTTCTGGTGTAAATTCTTTACCCTCAGTTACAAGCCTGAAGGTTAACGGCAGCTGTATAACTTTTTTACAAGAAATTGTGGATACTCTGGCCGCTGTCTATGAAAATCAATATTGAACTAAAAACTATGACGCTTCTTTCCTAAAAAGAAAGATAGAAAAAGGATTTACTACCTTGTCACTAGGGGAACCTAAAAAAATCTCATTTTAAGCCAAATTACTTATCAAGAGCTTAACTTCTCTTTTGATTACCTTCTTCTTCTTCTTAAGGTGCCATGCATTTCTGCGTAGGCGTCCACCGTACATCGTCTTGTCAGGTGAGATGTTAAATACTCTTTTGATTACCTAAAAAATAATAATCTGGCTTATATGATATTTCTTAAAATCCTTTCTTCTCCTTCATAACATTATCTTCTCAAATTTCACAACTTTTTTTGAATAAATCGGTTGTTTTCAATATTCTGGACCAAATCCATAGTTTTTCTCATTTTAAAACCCGATAAACCTTGTCTCGATCCAGCGTTTTACAGACAGAGTTATTTCATCGGTGCTACGGGAAAACTGTTGGAAACAATAATAAACTCTGGGCTACTGTGAACTTCGGAAAAATCAAATGTTTTCATAACAAAACTAAATGGCTTTTAAAAAATCGTTTGGTCATGACAATAGGCTAATAATTTAGAAAAGATACACTTCTGGAATATCAGAGGTTATACTTTAGCTTTCATCGAAAACTTTTTAAGAACTCTTTAACCAAAAGTAAATTACTGTTTTTAAATATTCACATTGCGAAGAATGGTACTTCTTAGGGGTCTGTAATAAGTCCCACATTATTTTTGGTTTCCATTATTGACATAATAAACGATATACCCAAACTACTACAAGCTCGCTTATATTGCGACAATCTAGTAGTCTCTATCAAAGAAACAAACATCACATGTTACTATGTGGTTCGATCAAAAAGTTACCTGAAAAGAACACATCAATTACCTTACTCTAATTGGGATTGGGGTTTAGAGCATTTCACGTTAATTATGCTTTATAAATATCTAATTAGATCAAATATCGAATACGGTTAAATTCCATACTCATCCGCAACCAAAACAAAATGTTAAAACCACTTGACCACACACATAACAATGCTCTTAGAATTGCCCTTGGTGTTTTTCACACCACTCCAATCGAAAGTTTATAGAGCGAATGCGGAAAACAATTCCTACAACACGACGTACACTACTCACACTTACTTATGCCGTCTTCATTGCAGCAAACAAAAACCAGCCCACATCTCGAAATACATTTACACAAAACTATTAATATCTCTTATTATATGCGATAATAAAACTTTCACAGCAAAACTTGTAACGATTTTTTTTGCCCACCACATAGGATATTACTATAGGAGGTTGAAAGTTGGCGACAGAAACTATTGGGGTGGAGGTAGGAAGAGCAAAACAAACCGAAACCTTGCGAACCTTGGTCACTCAGGGTTTATTTGGAAAACTGGGTCGTGGATAAGTGAATGACAAGGAGACTGAAATGGGGTAACTACAAAAATGAAACAAAAAGGGTACTTGGATAAGTCTCCTGGACAAACAAAACACAAAAAGATTCCCAAGCGATTTAAAATAAAAACGCCGGTTTGAAGAATCTTCCTACTGGATGAAAGAAAAGGTTCTACTGTACAAAAAAAAACAATTATTTATCAAGTAACATTTTATTGATCTATTCTAATATTTCCCTCTGTCCTATTTTTCTTTCGTGCCATCTAACTTTATCTTCAGTCACAAAAAACTGTTTAAATTCGTCTCGTACACTGAAACCTTCAGTTTGGGCAAAACCTCCACTTCTGTTTAAAGGAGTCATGTTATTTATGCTTCTACCAGCTTCATTGCAGTGCTGAGAAGATATTCTACCAACATCATTTCTGATTAAATTAATTAATTAACAGACACGCTGCTAGAATTAAAAAATCACAAGTTTTTGGTTTAACAGCGATTGGACTGTAAAACACTCTAAAAACTTGACTGAGAAGTCCAAAAGCATTTTCACCTACCCGTCTGGCTCTACATAGGCAATAATTAAATATAGCTTTTTGGAAATCCCCCTTGGTCTGTACTTTATTGTAAGGCTTCATTAGATTTTTGTGAAACCGAAAAGCTTTATCTCCGACAATTACAAATGGCACAACTCTCTCTGAACCAGGCAATGCAGCATCTTTGGGGAAGTTAATGTTGTTCTCATACAATTTTTTTCCTAATGCAGACTTTGTAAATATGCTACTGTCACCCTCTCTGCCATAGGAGCCTACATCAACAGCTTAAAATTTATAATCTGCATCCACAATGGCTAACAGAACTATTGAAAAATAGTTTTTATAATTAAAAAATTGGGAGCCAGTTCTGGAAGGGCAAACTATTCTAACATGCTTTCCATCAATTGCACCGACACAATTTGGAAAATTCCATCTTTCCCAGAATTCTATTGAATTTGTTTTCCATGTGTCCTCTGTTGGTGGAGGCATTAGTACATTATTTAATCTCTTACAATTTGCTGATAGGACATTAGAGATAATTACACTTATATAATTGTGGGATATTCTAAAGGCAATACTTAAAAAATGGAAAGATTCTCCTTTTGCCAAGAATCTGAAATAAAATACATGCATCAATTAATATTTTAATAATAATATTTAATTTGTTGATATCAATAATAATTTTTAACATAAACAATGCTATTGTTTTCATAATTGCACAGAAGCAACATTTTCTAGCAACTAACCTTAATGTGACAGCAAGTTTTTCTTCTGGTGTTATAACTCTTTTTACCATTTTTGAAGGAGATTTCGTTATATCTTCCTTAATATAGCATAATACAAAATCAAACTGATTTTTCGTCAAGCGAAAGAAACTATGAAATTTGGTTTCATCATCAACCAGATATTTACTTATTAAATTGGATTGGTATCCTTCTTCAACCCTCCTCACATACATCTCATGAGTTTTACCCTTTTTTGTGTTATTTAGCATCATTTTTAAAATGTTCTCCTCCAATTCTTGCTCTTTTATTATATGACGATAAACTTGTCTCTGTAGATGCTCCATTATTATAAAAATTCCCGCCGTTTAGTTCAATATCAGCTGATCTATCGCATGCGTCTAAATGCTCAAGAGAGACCACCCCAACCAGTACGTTAATCTCTTGCGACTGCTGCTTGCGTCGAACGCATGCGACAATCGCATAAGAGAGACTGCACCTTAAGATAAAATATATGAATTATTTTATTACACAGTTCTATTGAATGCGCCTCAAACACGTTTTTGTAAACAACTTTTAAAAGAAAATTTACATAACCAGGAGCGTACCAGATTAATTTTATACTTAATATTCGATATTGAATATTCGATATTATAAGGAATTTTTCACATGCTACAAACTTTATTACCAGCTGGTGAGGATAGCACTCAACTCAGTAGGCATTAGTTTCTGCATCGTTATCTCAACAAACATTGACCAATATTTCGCCTAGATAGTACAAGCACTCGAGTGTGTATCTTTTTTTACTTAATTCGATAAACGAAGTACTCCCATTACTTTAATAAAAATCTCAATAAATAACTTTTTATAAGTACATAAAAATTTTGTTACCATCTTCACAGACGCATCTAAATCTAATGATAGTATAGGCTCAGCTATGATTTCCTTAACATCTAATCTTATGTTCAAACTTTCCTTAGAAACAACCATCTTCCATATATATACCACACACCCCACAGAAAAGTAAATTAAATCAGAGCTTCTAACTTCTTAGGATACAAATAAGCTACAAACAGTGCTACCCAGACTACGCCTAGGACACTCAATACTAACACATTTATACCTCTTCACTAACAGTAACCATCCCTAGTGAGAATTGTAAAAGTCGTATTTAAGCTTATGTCTATTTAACCTATACTGTCAGCATTATTAACAATAACGGTCTCATTATTACCTACCCAACAATGTGTCCGAGATATTAGATGTATAATCTATCTTGTTAGTCGCTAATACCGTATAGTTGATGCGACATTTTTCTCTAAATAAACAAAAACATGTGACAGTTATAACGTACAGATACGTAAATAAATTGTATTGCAATGGTATTGACATTACAGAAAAAACACTTCAATATTTACGCTACGCTAGCAATAACCACTACAAAAAGATATTTTATACTACTATTATATTATAGTCTACTATTATTAAATATACCTTAACAAAAGTTTTTTATTTGCAATTCACATTTTAATTTATTTTATTGGTATTTTTACTTTTACTGTAATATAAAAACTACATCATATTCAAACATTTTATATTCATATTTTTCAGAGTTTCATTTGATAAGTACTAGCTGATATTTCGTTACGTGCCGCCACTTTTACGACTTCCACTCCGAGCTGATATTCCGGCTCCATTCCATCCATTATTTTATGTTCTCGCATTAGGATTTCACGCCACTTCCGATGCAGACATGTTCCGTTCTTATGTTTACTTGATTTCCACAACAGTTTCATTATTGTTTAACTGCTACGCGATGTAATCCCACCGTCACTTGCGCCAAAACATTATATTAGTAGAGATATTATTTCTACCATTATAATATCAGTAGAAGTACGTTTGTCTCAAAAAGCAGGTGAAAAAACTCATAAAACTAATATCTACTTTCTTATATTTATATATATATATATATATATGTGATATCAATGCAATCTATTACTAGAAAATATTTTGAATAAAGTTAAATAAAATTGAACAATTAAACTGTAACTATACAAAGACATCTAAAATTCTAATTTTATTGTTGGGGCTACGACTAGCTCTGTCAGCTGAAGGTACGTCTTATCTTAACGCAAACTTGCGCAATCAGAAATTTGGCAGGTACAAAGAAAGGAATATATGTATATTATTAACTAATCTTGCCTGAGCTTTATAGTAAAACTACTTACTATAATATTATTTTACTTTAAAAAGGTTTATTTGACGTTTCGATTTCCATTACAAAACGTCAAATAAACTTATTTTAAAGTAAAATTGTGGCTTATTACCAATTAAAATAGTAAACTGCAGTTCAATAAATGATTTTCCAATCAAAAACTTAACCGCCGTTAAATATTTTTGTGACATTCTTCATTAAACCATGCTTTCGATTTTTTGTTGGAGTCCTATTATTGATTTTGTCGTTTCTATTATGCTGTTTTTATATTGTGTCATTCCTTTTCTATATCCATATTGCTACGTGTTCTCAGTTTCTATCCTACTCCTTTAGTATACTTTTGTTTTGTTTCTTGTATTTTTAATTTATCTGTTCCATCTTTTTTTCTTTTCCTTTCTTTGTTATTATTTATTTTGTATATTTTTATTTTTAATTGTGTTACTAATAGTAAATGATCAATGTCCGCATTTCCTCCTACATTTTGTACTGTTTGTATCCATCTTATCGAAATTAACCTATTTATCTGTTTGATTGTCATTCGTTCTTGGTATACACATGGTATACTTTCACTTAGACGGCGTGTATTACAAAACGGTTCATACGACTGTGATATTTAAGCAGGAATACAAAAAGAGCCGTCCTAGCGAGAGGCTGATATGCGCTGGACGTTTGTTTTGATTTTAGGAACCTATTTTTGGTAAGGGGAATAAAAAAATGTAAATAGTAAAAATTCTGTTTTAGTGGAAAGCTATAATAAGCATATGAAGCATCGGAATATTAGTAAATTATAAGAAAACATGTAAAATTACGAAAAAAATATTATTTCTTGTTCATCTTATGTTCCTGAAAAAAACAAGGAATACAATAATTCTTTTTACACCCATTGCATTGCCAAACTGATCGGAAACAAGTATTCACTGCAGTGTTCCTGTCATTTGATTCTTTTAAGGCCTTATAACACACAACACAACGGTTTCGTTTATGGTGTACCAAGACGTGTTCTAGTTGTTCTATATCATCTGCTTTTTCGTTCTCCATGTGGTCCACACGATGTTTACCGAATAATAACCTTGCAGCTAACAGCTCTCTGTATTCCGTTATTTAAATTGTTTTCTGTGTTACCTACCTATATATTAAAAAAGAATTTACTAATGCACAGCCAAAAATCAGTTCAACTGCTAATTTTCGGTACCACTTATTACCTTGTCTAAGGCAATGACAGTAAGACTTGAGTTGATCTGATAAATCAATGTAGCTCTTGCATCTGTTGTAACTACCGACAGTAGTTGGTTTCTCTATTTCACCGCGTCTGTTCTTTATTTCAGTGGTATCTGCTTGATGTTTTGTCGTAAGCATCACCACGTCACGTTTGTTTTTCCACTTTAGCATTACTATACCAGTAGATCTTTCTTCAGCAACAATTTCATTTTTTTTTTAAATTTAGTATTAACCACTTTGGGAGAATTGCGTTTACGATAAGCTCTTACAGTTCCAACTAAGTGTGTATTTCTTTCTAATAACTTGGTTGTAATACTCACACTTGTGTAATAGTTGTCGTTGTATAAAGTACCCCCACAGTCAAGTAGATTATCCATCAAATTCAACACAACTCCTGCGGAAGCACTACCATCATCAGTCTTATCATTACCAGAATACACTTTGAAATTGTATGTGTACCCACCTATAGTACATAATTTGTACAGTTTTAGGCCAAACTTGTGCCGTTTGTTCTTTATAGATTGCCTAAATTGTAGGCGCCCTCTAAACGGCACAAGTGTCTCATCTATGCATACTTCTTCACATGGCACCATTACTGCTTGAAACTTTTCAATTAGCTTCTCGAGAAGTGGAGTAATTTTTCTTAGCCGATCATTTACTACATATTGGTCATTATTGTCGCTAAAATGCCACATCTTTAATAGCTCTCCAAAACGATCTCGAGACATTATACTTTTTATCGAATTTGTATACAAAATGTCGTTACTCCAGTATGCTTTTATTCGAGGATATTTGACTAATACCATCCACATAATAATGCCAAAAAAATTTTTTCATTTCAGAAGTATTTGTGGGAACCCACTTCTTTTTGTGTTTCCTCTTATTTGACGGTGTAGTATAATTTTGTAAAACCTGCTGTGCATATAAGTTGATTTGTTTAACTATATAATTTATTATGTCGTCAGTAAGGAAGATCTTGAAACAATCATATGGTTCTTGATCTATATAATTGTCGTAATACGACGATTTTATTCCCTCGTTTTCTACACTGTAATCGAATGTTTTCAGCGATGTTCCATCAAATTCCCTCCACTGAAATTGCTTGCTATGACACACTTCTTCAGTAATTGTGGCCATATCAATTACTTCTTGTATAGTTACATCAATAATATTTGTTTGTTGTTCAATAGTTCTTGTTCCTTGGAATGAAATAGTTTCATGTGAACCAGATTCCAAATCCATCTACAAAAAGTTTACCTGTTTATTGTTGACAAAATAAAAAGAAAGTTTAATAACTTACGGTTGCTGAAACCACATTAGAAGTACCTTCGCCAGATTTTTCATCATTTTTTTTGACACGCTTTTTGGGAACTGACTCCTCGCAACCATCAGAAGAATACTCATTGGAAGATTCAGGT
Source organism: Diabrotica undecimpunctata (assembly GCF_040954645.1). Taxonomy (NCBI): domain Eukaryota; kingdom Metazoa; phylum Arthropoda; class Insecta; order Coleoptera; family Chrysomelidae; genus Diabrotica; species Diabrotica undecimpunctata. The sequence goes on along the minus strand of NC_092805.1, from coordinate 140,293,286 downwards.
TCATATTCTTCTGACAAATAAGCATCGGCAAATTCGCTTTCATTGTCCTTATCAGACATAATCTAATCCCAAATGGCTTGCAGACGGCTCTGTTCTTTTTCATAATCTCCCATATTGCAATAAATGGCACGATAACAACATTCCGTCAGCAACAACTAATAACAACTAAGACTACTTCTAACTAGACACAGAATACAAACAATCTGCAAATTCAGTCACCCCACTACTGTTCCAAGAACCATGAATATGCATTTGGCGCGAAATATAGCGTGTGGTACGCGTAACAAACCACGCCGGCTGGAATAAACAAATTAATGCTAGCGTGGTTTTGATATCCCAGAATCCGATATTAATGGGATTTATTGTTTTCCTTCTAATACGTGTGTTTTTTCTTCTGTGTGTCTTGTGTTGTTATTATCTTTAGCCTCTTCTATTTCCGGGTCTGTTGTCGTAGTCGTCATAATTATAGATATCCTCTCTGCATTCTACATTTGTTTTTGGAGCGTCCATTTTCGGTGTTTTGGCTTTTTTCGGCTAGTTTACCATTTTCTTCTAGTTGTTGTTTTTCTTCATCACATAGTCATTATTTTCCAGTCACTATTAAGTTCTTACAGCCTATTTTTGTCTATTTCCCTTTACTTCTTTTTCTTCTGCTATTTTAGTTATATCTAAGTTCTGTATTTTTTTTATATCAGACCAATATTTACATAAATGCGATCTTTATGGTAATATTTTAATTTTATCCGTGCATTTTTTTGTTTCTATGGCAGACTGTTTCTCATATCTTTCTTGTGTTCCTTAGTTCTACTTGCACCTGCAGTTCGTTTTATATAAATATTTCCATGCTTTCTTTGAATTTATTACTTTTAAACAAGATAAAATCAAACTTTTTTTTTATTATATGGTTTTTCTTACAAATGGTTGAGAAACATGGAAAACAAACAAAGCAAACAAAAAAAGACCCAGGCGATTTGAACAAAAAGTATTAGGAAATACTTTATAGAGTAAGATCCCAGAGAGATCAGACATAACTTATTTTCACACAGATGAAACCTTAGATTCTGAGTAGCGTCTCGTGTGCTTTGAATACCTGCGTATTTATGAAACTTGCTGAGTGACACCTGGGCAGGTACCAGTTGAGAAAGGTAACTAAAAATAAGAGCTATTTAACTTAAATTTACATAACTGATTTTTATACATATTTTGCAGAATATTATTTTAAAAATACTGTAATAAGTGTCAGACACTTGTCATGGACCAGTATGTATGATTTTTAAATAGAGATGCAAAAATATTTAATCGGATCGAAAACAGTAAGTATTCTTAATGTATTTGAATTTTTTACTCTGAGGCTCATGCGCACAGCACTCTCGCGCTCATACTTCTGGTTAACTAATTTTTGTGTTTGAGGGATGTTTGGTCATTTTAATTTATCTGACTGATTAAATATAACTTTATTATAGTTCCATTAATAACATACTTAAAAATCAGACATGTAAAAGTAAGTAAAGTTCATTTAATTTTAGTGGAGCTTTAAAGCGTCTGACAAAAGTTCTGGTCCATGACTAAGTGTCTGACACTTATTACAGTATTTTCAAAATAATATTCTACCATATATGTATAAAAATCAGTTATGTAAATTTAAGTTAAATAGCTCTTATTTTTAGTTACCTTTCTCACCTGGTACCTACCCAGGTGTCACTCAGCAAGTTTCACAAATGCGCAGGTATTCAAAGCACACGAGACGCTACTCAGACTCTAAGCTTTCATCTGTGTGAAAATAAGTTATGTCTGATTGCTCTGGGATCTTGGACTATTAGAACCCTACCACGTTATGACCAAAAACTATTATAGAATAGGAACAAATACAGAAATAAAGGAACTGTACAATGATAATGATGTGTGGAGTTAAAACTGCTGGTGAATTCCTTACTAACAAGCCTTCTAAATTTCGATTTTCATTACAAAACGTTAAATTAACTTATTTTAAAGTAAGATTGTGGCTTATTCCCAATAAAAATAGTAAATTGCATTCCAATAAATGATTTTCCAATCAAACACTTAAACACCGTCGACTTTTTTACTGTTTAGCTATAGACCCGTATACTTCTATGACATTATAATTTAGATTAAATGTTATAATTGACACAAATAAAGGCGTTGATGATTGGTATTTTCACTAAAAATAAACACAATAAATAGAATCAGTAAAACTTTATAGCAGAGAGAGTATTTATTAAACTTAACCGGTGTTAAGTAGTTCTGGCAAACATCAATATTCGAACGTTATACGCGCCCACCTAGTTCCATCATTAACGAACCAAAGATTCCTCAGAATTTCCAACCGAAACTTGTTCTAGTTCTGTTACGAAACCGATTTCACCAACAACAGTTTATGTTTAATTGCCACACGATAGAAATTCATTGAACTAGCTTTGGTAATATTCCGATCTTTGTATCTGTACGTGAACTATTATTCTCAAAGGTATTAAAAGTCTACGCTTCGAGTCATTTGTTTATGAATTGGAATTGTATGAAATTGAAATTCAATGCGCAAATCAAAGTAAGATTCAAGGACACAATTTACATTTTAATTAATTATATACAAAATCAGCCAACGGTCTATGGACATTTAAAAAATAACTGAATTGCATTACAGTAGGATGTTTTAGGTTAGTAAGAAAATTTGGATAAAGAAGGCTCTTAAGCAATTAATGATAATTCGAACAAGTGCTCACTAAACGAGTTATGACCCACTTGAAAAAATTAAAAAAATAAATATATTTGAAATTGAAAAAATACATAAAAACGAATAAGTTTTGTGCAATTGAAATGCAAAAAAAAATTTAGTCGGTATATTCCATTTCTCGGCGTCTTTTTAGCGGTAAACCGCTCGGAAGGTGCTAAATTGATTTCCTTCGAAACAGATCCTATTGCACAGCAAGTTGAAGCTAGTTTCTTACTTAACAAATCGACATAAAGGGATCATTTAAGGTTGCTGTCTATAAAAATACCAAGAAATTTTACAGAATCAACGATACTGATCTGGCTGTTAATAAGAAACAAGGGTTGAAGAGCTCTTTTATAGGATAAAGCTACTGTCTTGTCCACGTTAAAACAGAGTAAGTTAGAGTCGGACCAGGTTCTTATTTTAAGTAGATCAGAAGTTATAATTGCATAAAGAGTTGCAATATTACAGTTCCTCCAGGTAATACTAATATCATCAGCAAAACAAAAAAAATTTCCATCGATTTTTAAGTAAGTAATGTTATTTTTTATAAAGATAATGAAAAGTAGAGGACCTAGTACTGAACCTTGTGGTACTAAACATACCATACTTTTGTCACTAGAGTCAGTATCATTTGCTCTAATTAGTTGTTTTTTATTTCTCAAGTAACCAATTTAAAGAATTTAAAGAAATTGAAACCAATTTAAAAAAATTCCTCGAATTCCGTAGAAATTTAGTTTTCTTAATAAAATGTTGTAATTTACATAATCAAAATCTTTGGCATAGTCACAAAAAACAGTGGCAGTATAAAGATTATTGTTTAGTGGTTGATAGACCTCATGTAGTACAGAAAACATAGCATCGCTGGTACATTTATTGGACAAAAAGCCAAACTGACTTTGTAACAAAATGTTGTTTTTAACAAGAAAGGAGATAAGTCGGGCTTTTATAAGTCTGTGAATAATTTTGGATAGAGCCGGTAGTAAGGCAATAGGTCTATAGGTGCAGCAATAGGTCTATAGAATTAGAGAACTTGAAATTGGGAGATAGAAAATATAATCTTGTTTTGGCAAAATAGTGGATGTTACATTTTTAATCATATTAACGAAATATTCATTTAGATTGTTAGGGTTTGAAAGAGAACATGTTTCAGCTGTTGGTAGTAAATTTCTTGATGTACAGTAGTGAACGCATATTCTTGTTTGGTATGTGGATACCTTTGGTAGTCCAGGGTATGTAATGTTTTGACTTAATTGTAATTAAAGGAAACGCCTTATAGAAAATACAGACAACTCTATCTAAAAAATCACTGAAATTATAGTCCACGTCCATAGAGGGAAAGTGCAAGCACAAATTTTGGAATTTGCGAAAGTTTTGAGCGAAAAAAATCCTACCTTAACGTTGGGTTTTCGAGGACTGTTCATTAAAAGTGTTAAACTTGGTACATACTGCTTCATCATCAGATAGTCCTACATTAATAATTGTAGAGCGTACATCAAGGGTTGAGAAATCTGAGACAATATATTCAATTATGGTAGATATTGTTTTAGTAATTCTTGTAGGAGAATTAACGTGCATTGTGCACCTTGTGAAACCATACGCTTCGAATATATTGACCAAGGATAATTGGGTATTACAGGCAAGAGCGTAATTAATATTTAAATCACCACATATAATCTTTCTGCGTTATTGGGCAGGTCGTCTAACTGTCAAACAAATTTAACAGGTTCTAAAAAAATAGTTACGTGGAAGAAGCAAGTGATCTATAAATGCAAAGATGGTATAAATTAGGATTCCTGTTATAAACCAATAAAAGTTCAAAAAAGGATTCATTCAACAGAAAGACATATTTTGTAATAGGGGAGAAATCAATATTTTTGTAGAAAAAATTAGAGTGCCACTATGAGCTAAACTTTTACGATCATACCTAGCATTTGTCGTATATTTTTCTACAAAAAAAGGCTCGTTGACTTCAAGCCAGTGCTTGGTAACCGCAAATATTGGGGTAAATATTAATTCCTCTAGAAACAAAAATAATTCATCTGTTTTATATCTTTTATACCGAATTCATCAGATTAATTATTAATCAGAACCGTGCTAAAGTTTACATTACTAAAATAATTTAAGGTTTATAGTTCCACAGAACACGTCATTATTTAAAAAAACTTGTTTTGGAGAGGAAACGGAATAGTAGTTTTGGTGACTTTCCCTTGATTTTTGTAGGTAAATCATTCTTTCCTAAGTGAGAAGGGACAAAAAGCAGCAAGATCAGCTTCCACTTCAGTTGGACCGATTCCATAGGCATCGTGAAATTCTAGTAGGATTTTTCGTACATTTTTAGTCTTAGTGGGAATTCCTTCGGAAGCCAAAAAGAGTAGTTTAACGATTGTGTTTGTGAATTCTTCGTAACATACTGAAGTAGATTGGTTGTGTAGAAAAGCAAGATGTAGTATAATGGCTATCAAGATATCCGGTTTCCTGAATCTTGCTAGAAGATATCGACTGTTCTAGTCATTGGTTAATCTAATTCTTGGTGATGTCAAAAGATCTAGATTTATCGATGGTTCCAAACTTTCCTTCTTAATTAAGTGAATATCAGAATAAAAAGCATTATTAGACTTGCAAATTTCGATGGCATACTTATCTATCATATTATATCTATATCAATTATTATATTCGTGAGTAGAAGTGTTCAAAATTTAAAAAGTATATAAATTCAATAAAAATTTGGAATACAATTTTTTTAAACAATCATAGAAATAATTTACAAACTGCACTCAAAACAAAACCTATTTTGCGATAAAACTGATTTTAGATGTCAGATTTATACGTCATTTTATAACATGAATATTTTAAATATAAATTAATTACTGTCACGCGAGACAACAACGTAAACCGAAACAACCAAAAACACATTATGTCTGTTATTCGTAAAGCATTAATTATTCAAATAATTTTGATGCTAAATTTAAATCACTTAAAATAATTATTCGACTTTCGTTTAATTGCCTTCTAGCGATATCTGGGCTGTCTTGTTAATCAGGAGAGGTGTCAGAAGGCGAAAATTTCTCGCCGGGTAATTTTTGATTTATAAATTATAGATGATTATCTTCATTGTAGTCTCAGGATACCGTTAATTTATGTTAGCAAAAAAATTCCTTTATTTTAGATAAATGTTAGCTTTGCTGTAGAAAAGCGGTATATTCAAGCAGCAAAATTTATGTTCTTATGTAAAGAACTAGGTTAGCAGACTTTAACAAAGGAAAATTAAAAGTTAAATTGGAGCAAATTTTAAAATATACCATTAGAATTTTCATATTTAATTCATACAAAATGTTGGCAATGTGTTCGATGGAATTTTAAGAATATCTAACATCGCAATCTCATTTTTTCTTCTACAGTGCATTCGTAAAGTGTGAAAATGGTGTCTATTATCCCATGACTTAAATATTTTTAGAGTTAAAGCTCCGACAAGTCGATTTTTATTTTTGTTTTCTACCTTTTTTGAAAAAAAAAAAACTGTTACCCCCACTATCTTAGCAGAGGTTTGAGGTCTACCAAATACGTAGGTCGGTTTACATATACCTTACTTTTCAAATAAACCCAAATTGAAAAGTCCGTGAGATTCAAATCTCACAACCTAGCAGGCTATTCAATGTGGCGGCGTCGTTCAATCCAGCGATTGGCAAAAGTTGCATTTAGAAAATTTTTAACCATTACAGCATAATATGGACTTGCTTCATTCTGATGAAACCAAATCATCATCATCACTGGCTCGACAACCCTTTTTGGGTCTTGGCCTGTTCCAGGATTCTTCTGATCTGTTTCGTGCTTTTTTTCTCCAGTTTTTTATTTTTAGGGTTGTTATATCATTTTCTATTTGTTCTAAGTATCTCTGCTTCCATCTTTCTCTTCTTCTTTTTCCTACTGGCATCTGTTTGAATATTTTGTTTGGTATTTCGCCTTCTTCCATTCTTTCTACATGTCCTATCCCATATGTGTCGCAAGATTTTTCTTTCGAAGGTGGCTAACAACGTTTCATCTCTTTTAGTGAGTGTCCAGGTTTCTGAGCCGCATGTGAGTATCGGTCTTATTAGGGTTTTATATATTTGGCATTTTGTTTTTCTTGCGACGTTATCTGATCTTAGTTGCCTAATTAAGCCATGGTAACATTAAGTTGCAATGAATATTCGCCTCTTCACTTCCTCCGTAACGTTATTATCAGACGTGACTAGGGATCCCAAGTATATAAAGTTTTTTACCCCGTCTATGTTGTATTCTCCTATTGTTATATTTTGTGGCTGCCTTATCTGCGTTTTTACTTACCTGCATATATTTTGTTTTGGTCTGATTGATTTTAAGACCACTATTTTGTGCAGCTCGTTCTATTTGGTTGTATGCCTCTATCATTTCTCTTCTCTTGATCTTGCGATTATGTCAACATCATCTGCAAATGCTAGTATTTGCACGCTTTTATTAATTATTGTTCCTCGTGTATTGACTATTGTGTCCCTCAGTATTTTCTCGAGTACGATGTTGAACAAGATGCATGATAGAGCGTCTCCCTGGCGTAGTCCCTTTTTTACATCTATTGTTTCCGTTAATTCATTTTGTATCCGGATTCTACTTTCTAGTTTTAGAGATTCTTTTATCAGTTCTATTAGTTGTGTTGGTATATTAAATTCTTTCATTGCTAAAATCAAAGATGAAATCAAATGGTCTGATCTATTTACGAGGATTATTAATATCTATTGCGGTTAAAAATGGAACTACGTAGGCTTACATCTTTAAATACCTCTTACCCGCCACAATGCCGTCTAAAAAAAAAATACGATCATACAATGGTATTCCTAACAATCCCAGCCCATACATTTACTTTTTGGGGAGTTTGGGTATAAACTTTCATTGTCCAATTGGGATTTTCTGTTGCCCAATAATGACAATTTTGCCTATTACCGGTAACATTTAAACAAAGAGTGGCCTCGTCGAAAAACAAGATATTATATTCAAAACCATTATTTCGATTACACAATTCCAAAATTACACAAAAGTCCATGGGTCTATCAAAGTCGTCTTTATTAAGTTCATGTATACGTTTATTTGTATATGGATGTAATTTTGCCTTTTTTAGAATTTTATGAACAGCACCACGACAGATCCTATTGTTAGTTGATAAAGTTATAATTAAAGAGTGTGGATTTTCTTCAATTTCAAGAAATACATCTATTTGATTGCCGTCAGGAACAGTGGGTCTGTCACTCTTAAGCTCATTTCTTAAATTTCCAATATCATTAAATTTATGTAATATTTTGATTGTCGTCGCTTTAGTTATTAGTACTCGATCAGAATATTATTCATTAAAGATATCCCATACTTCCGGCATACTTCTTTACGATCGCCGTAACATAAGATAATCAAAACTTCCATTCGCTATTTTTCTGACAGCACCATTGTAATTTCAAATAATTTCTATTAGCCATTATCATTTGATGGAGGTTGGTTATCTTTAATAGATAAACAATCTACCTTCAGTATCGTACAACAATAGGCCACTCAATTCGAGCATTTGTTGTAATTATGTATCTGTTTGTCTTTAATATGAAATGACTTCTTTAATAATTTTCTTTGTTAAATAAATTTTGAATTAAATTTTAACAAATACAAGGCACTTGTTTCCTTTACACTCTGTATACTGAAGTTTGAGTGTGATGAGTTTGGTAGGGTTGAACTCGAAAAATATGTGCTATTAATTTTTTGGATATAAATATTCCCTTTCTATTAAAAAAAAATTATCAATGACGTCACATCTGCAGAGCTTTAATTCTGAAAATCCTTAAGTCATGAGATAATAGACCGGTATAGACACACTATATGAACACTTCTACTCATGGCTCCTTCTCCTTTCGAAGGTTTGCGATCCAAATGGCAATTGTAGTTTTGGAAACTACTGCGGGAAAGATTTCTGTGCATAATCGGTCGAACCATCTCCTCAGGTCTTTTAGCCACGAGTTCTGGCGTCTTCCTACTGATCTTTTGCCCTGTACTTTTCCTTCCAGTATAACTTGAAGTATTTCATATCTTTCGCCTCTCAACACATGACCCAAGTATTGCATTTTCCTCTCTTCGATTATTCTTAGTAATTCTTTTTGTTCTCACATGCGACGAAGTACCTCAACATTAGTAACTCTTTGTACCCATGTAATTCTCAACACCCATATGAACACACTGTATATAAATTATACGACGAATAAATTTAATATTTGGACATACAAGTAAACGGGCATACCCAGAAGAACGTCTTGAAGATACAGAGTAGTCTACAAATCATAATAAGGCTTGATTTTGGAATCTCTCATTCAGAAGGCTTGTTATTAGTGAATTTACCAGCAGTTTTAACCGTATACATAATTATCAATGTAAATTTTCTTTATTTCTGAATTTTTTACCATTCTATACTAGTTTTTGGTTTACGTGGTGAGGTCCCAAAGTATTCTCTAATACTTTTGTTTCAAATCGCCCAGCTCTGTCTTTATTTGCTTTGTTTGTTGTCTATGTTTCTCAACCATATGTAAGAAAAACCATATGATTAAAAAAGAAAAGTTTTATTATATCTTGTTTTAAAATAGATACAAATAATAAGAAATTAAAAGAAAGCATGGAAACATTTTTATCACAAGAACTGCAGGCGCAAATAAAACTAAGGAACACAAGAAAAGAGAGAAACATTATTATCTATAACAGTATATGTCCATAGAAAATAAAAAAATTCACGTATAAAATTAAGATATTACCATAAAAATCACATCTACGTAAATAATGGTCTGACATTAATAAAGAAAATACAGTAAGATATAGTTAATATAGGAGAAGAAAAAAGTAAAGGGAAACGGACAAAAATAGGCTATAAAAAATTGATCGTGAATGGGAAACAATGACTATGGAATAAAGAAAAATACCAACTAAAAAATAAAGGCAAACTCACCGAAAGAACACAAAACAATTGGGAAAAACTCTCCAAAAATTAATAAAGAATGCAGAAACAATATTTATAATTAGGATGACTACGACAAGAGACCCGAAAATAGACGAGGCTTAGGATAATAGCAAAAAAAGACGCACAGAAGAAAAAAGAAACGTAATAGAATGAAAAGAATAAATCTCATTAAAAATGGATCCTGGAATACCAGAAAACCAATATCATGCTAGCAATAGATAAGAGGTAAGCAATAGCCCTAGAAATAAGAAAATATAAACTAGAAATGTTAGCTCTGCAGGAAACACGATCGAAGAATTAAGAAAAAATTGAGAAAAAATCTTTACTATGTACTGTTCGAGAGAAAACAAACGGGAAAATGGAACAGCTTTTTGGTGAATAGATTATTAAGAGAAAAAGTAATACAATTCAAACCAGTTAATGGAAGGGCATCCTATATCGGAATAGAGAATAAAAAAGCAAATATATCGATACTTAACTGCTATGACCCTACAGAAGAAGCAACCCAAGATGATAAAGTGGCATGTATTTATAAACTACTAAAAGAAACCAATATGTAAAATTTGTCCCTAGAAATGACATCTTAGTAATAATGGGCACCTTTAATGCAAAGGTGGAAAGATTATAACTGAAATGTAGCGGGCAAAGAAACAATACATGAAGCCACAAATGACAATGGAGACGAAACAACTAGAAAAATACCGGATAGAAAGGCAATTAGCCACAAAACTCTGTTTATAGAAAAAAGCAAATGCAATAGTTAAAAATAAATAATAAAGATATCAAAAGACTGTTCAAATATATAAAACAACAGTACAGTACTGAATAAACTATGTAATATAACAATAAACAGAAAGATTAGGAAAAACATTTCACGGATCTATATAAAACCAGACAAGAGACATAAAATATGCAGAACATGAAACAGATACTAGAGATGCAGAGGAAGACGCACCTACCTATCCAGATTTCATAGAAGTTGTAAAGCAACTATCTGTATCTGTAGAGTAGAGAGGGCGAGTTCAGAGCAAAAATAAGACCAAAAATACGATGGAAATACCAACTACTAAAGGATATATCAAAGATAAAAATTTCAAACTGGAGATTTCCTGAGTGGTATACCATATTATTGTAAATAATATAAGCACCACAATTTGATTACCTTATTTCGCTTATGCCCATTATATATATTCCAAAGCTGGTCATTTTTTGAATGGTATTATTTTGATTATATAATAAAGTTATACATTGTCATTTTCTACACCTAAGGTACATATTTTAATAATTAAATCTGCAAGACCTTTGTAGAGACCTTGGTTAGAGAACCTTTTTCAGTTCTGTCGCATGGGTTTCGCTGGTTTACAACCTGGGTGCCCCTGTGATCTAGGCGTAGATCTCCTTACCTGCTGAGTCTTGGGTTCCGAATTCCATTAGTAACTGTTTCTACTTTAGTTGTATTTGCCTTACTAGATGTCATCAGGCACCTTTATTGCAGTGGTTTCTCGTTTCCATCTATATTATGATGCCATTGCCAATGGTCTTGGTTATTCCACCTTCGAGACCAATTTCTCAGTATCATGAAAACAGAGTGCTCCTAAACTTACCAGCAACTCATTTACCCAAAACCATTGAACAGTAAATGGTGGATTACTTATTCTGGCAAAGACTTGGATGTCAGAATCTCGTTATCTCTTAAGGTACCTACTTCATCACAAACGCCAATGACATCACATGCATCCTTGATTCTAAGTTAGGTTAAACACAGACAGGGCGGCGCGAGCCGGGTCGGCTGCCGCGGCGGCGTTGAAAGCGGTCTCTCGTCTATGATACTTATGTTGTGCAACACAGACGAGCCGTCGTTTGTCAGCTCGCCGCGTCGGCCGCCGCACGGCCTATGATGAGTACCATGCGCCGTCGGCGGTTTTATGACTTCTGGCGGCACATCAATAATAGATATCTCGTGCTTCAACACAGACGTGTGACTGTTTTGCAACGGCTTTGTTTGGTTACTTTTGTGAGTGTTTGCCAAATTTTGTATATATTATGGAAGCTATAGACATCGATACAGCAACTGGCGTTGCAAATACAGCAACTGGAGGAGGAACATAGAACCGGTCAGTCTAGACAGTTTCATAAGGACCTAAAAACAATGAAGGGCAACACGACCAACAGCCCAAGATTTATAAAAGACGATGCAGGACAATTGCTCACAGACGACGAGGAGATAAGCTGCTAATGGAGACAGTTTTTTGAGCAACTTCTAAATACAGAAAAACTCTCAACGACAGGGCAACAAAGACAGTACCAGTTAGCTAAACCTGAAATAATATGGCCCACACTAGCTGAAGTAAAGTCCGCAATTTCTGCCCTAAAAAACCATAAAGCCGTAGGCCTAGACGGCATACAGGCGGAACTACTAAAAAAAGGGGGAGAAAAGCTCCACCTTGAGATATATCATCTTATAAGAGAAGTCGGGGAAAGAGAAGAAATACCAAAACACTGACAAGAAAGCCATATAGTACCCATTCACAAGAAGGGAGACAAACAGATATGTCGGAACTATATAGGAATATCGTTTACCAATACAACGTACAAAATTATATCCATAATAATGTCTAGAAGGCGAACTCCATACGCAGAGGAAATAATAGGTGACTACCAAAGCGGATTCAGACCGGGAAGGTCGACCATAGACCAGATATTCATCCTACGCCAGGTGTTGGAAAAAAACTGGGAATTCAAACGCGATGTACACCAAATCTTCGTGGACTTTCAATAAGCTTACGATTCTGTTAGCAGAGAAGTATTGTGGGAGACCATGGTGGAAATGGGAGTACCTGGAAAGCTGGTACGATTAGCACAGGTAAGCACAGAGAACGCTTCCGCACGAATCAGAATAATTGGCAACACTACGTCGGAGGAATTCCTCATTGACACCGGGCTTAGACCAGGAGATCCTCTCGTCCCACTGCTATTTAATTTTGCACTGAAACATGAGGTAAGGAAAGCTAAACGACAACTGACAAACGGATTTGCCGCCCAAGGATCAAAAATACTATTGGCGTTTGCGGATGACGTGGACACAATTGCACAATCCACCAGAGATGCAAAAGAAGTTTTCACCCTATTCGAAAACGGAGCCAAGGAAGTTGATCCGAAGGTCAACGAGGACAAGACCAAGTACATGGTGGTTACGAAGAACCCAACACTAAGGGTTAGACAAAACGTAACAATCAATGAATACAACTTTGAAATCGTCAAAGAATTCAAGTACCTGGGAGCGATCATAACATCTGAAAATAAATATGAAAAGGACGTGGCAGCCAGGATCATTGCAGGAAACATGGCATATTACTCATTAATGACCGTACTTAAAACAAAAATACTCTTGACACCGACAAAAATAAGAGTGTACAAGACAATAATTCGTCCCACAATAACGTATGGAATCGATACATGAACTTTCAACCAGTGGGAAACGACAAAATTATTGGTACCGGAAAGAAAGATACTGCGGACTATCTATGGGCCTTGCAGAGAAGAGACAATAGAAGAATGGAGAAGAAGACACAATGATGAACTCTAGACAGTATATGGAAACATAGTACGCTATATAAAAGAAAACCGAATAAGATGGGCGGGCCACGTACTAAGATCGAGTGACGAAAGACTCCTGAACGCTTTTCTGGGCCATTTTTAATTTCGTTAAATAACGTGTAAAACATTCCTTTATTTTTTTTTTATTTACTATAGGATGTATCCAATACCTGTGTTTCTTCTTCGTCTTTCATCTAATATGAAGTAAACTTGCACTTATTAGGAAAAACAAATCGTCGTAACTTTCACTAGATGATTCTAGAGACATCATCATACCATTCTACGTCCAAAACTCGACTACATTTGACAACAACGAACACAGTGGCAAAACTGCTGCCACTGTTAAACCGCCTCATGTGTTTTAAGCCGCGCGGCAGCCGACGAGGCGCAGACGCGGCGTAACTGTCTGTGTTTAAACTTATATGGTTACTTATTGCTCATTTAACTTTAAATCAGCCATCTAAATTCGAATGTCCTTGTTTATAATTTTATTACATTACTGGTCAATATCTCCTTTGTATATTATATTATAAAACTTGTGTTTAAAATTGTTGTGCTTAATTGTGTTTTAGATTATCTTATTTTTTTTATTATATTAATATAAGTAAAGCAGAGAATTGTAAACAAGTTACGTTATATACGTGTACGAGTGACATAATACCCACGGAACACTTATTGTTTGGCCTACATTAAGGAAGTTTTTTTCGATCACTCGATGAAATATTAGAGAAAAATCTGGAAAATAATTTTGATATAGTCGAATTGGAGGTATCCTAATAAGAAAATGTAAAAATTTTAAAATTATTAAGCTACTTTGTTTCTATTACGTAATACCTAATTTCTCCAATTGATCTGAGACAACGGTGGAACTATTCTCATTTAGGTTCAACGTATTTCCGAAATGATGAAGTGCTGTCTAATATATAACTGTTCATGGAATTGAATATAAGTGATCCAAACTTCTAAGTGGTATAACAACCCTCATCAAAAAGTCTATAGTTTCGCAGCAACTTTCCAACAATTATCCTTGTGTTGCGTATTAAATTGTTTGCTATCCAATAATACAGGATAAAGTGGATTAAGCATAAATAAAATTGAGAAATGCCACAAGTAATTATAACTAACTTTTGAAATACGGCATGGGGTGTAGTTTAATGATACGACTAAATTTTGGAAGCAAAAACTTGCGTGGGATAGAAAATTATTTGGCTAGAATCGGATCATGCCGTATTAGTTGCTTTTGAAGAAATCACAAAAAGAGAGAAAGGGAAGAAGACAGAACAATTTCTAAAATTATGTTAGTTACATATACAGTATGATGCAAATGTATGGAATAAATTCATTATTTCAGAAACAGACTACTTTTAAAAAAATCTTAAAACACGTAAATTTTAATTTTTGATGACCATCAACTGACATATATGTGTTGGACATTACGTCACCAGTTTCGGCGTAATGACGTAATCGACGATTTTTTTTAAATACAAACCGAGGGCACGCGACAGCTCATTTGAAAGGTCTCCTAATCGTCATTGCAACGATGTCATCACTTGAATATTTATTTCTACAGGGTTCACTAAAATTAGGAACTTTGTCAAGTAACATGGAATTACAATAAATATTCATTCACTGAACTAAAATACACTAAGGAACGCCACTGGGAATAAAATAAAATATGGTTTTTAATTACTCAATTACTTAATCAACAGTGAGTAAAATTGAAAAAAAAAATAGAGAAACGGGCCATGTTGTAGATCTTCCCAGAAGTAGTTAAAAATCAATATCCGAAGCCAAGAAACTGGACGTTGTACTGGCGTTTCAAGACAATCCCCATACCAGTTCTAGGCAGGTCGCACTGGATAATAATGTCCACCAATCAACTGTTGTAAGAATGCTAAAAAAAGAGAAGTGGCATCCATACAAAGTACATCTGGTCCAGGAGCTATTAGAAGATGACTTTGATAGAAGAATCGAATTCTGCGAAACCATTATGGAAAAATGTAACAGAGATCAGGGTTTCATACAAAAGGTAATTTTTTTCTGATGAAGCTTCTTTTATGCTGAACGGTCACGTAAATCGCAAGACATATCGATACTGGACAAGTGAAAATCCACATTGGATGGAAGAGTATAGGACACAATATCCCGAGAACGTAAATGTTTGAGACGGCATTATAAACAATTAAATTGTATGGCCATATTTTTTTTAGGAAAACTTAACTGCTTCTCGTTATCTAGAATTTCTTCAGGATTATCTGTTGCCACAGCTGAATGAGCTATTTCCAAATAGAAATAATTTGTGGTACCAACATGACGGGGCTCCTCCACGCTACGGCGTTGAGGTACGAAATTACCTTAATAACGTTTTCCCAGGTAGGTGGATAGGTAGAATGGCCCATCGAATGGCCACCAAGGTCCCCAGATTTCACTCCGTTAGACTTTTATTTGTGGAGATATTTAAAGAGCAGATGGTATCAAAATCGACCGAATAATGTAGCAGAGTTAAAGGAGCGCATCAGAACGGAAATTGCACAAATAACACCTGAAGTCATCGAAAACGTTAGGAAAGAATTTATTGCCCGTCTTTCACATTGTATTATTACTGAAGGTAGTCAATTTGAACATTTGTTGTAATTTAATTGTATTTAAGTAAACATTTATTGTAAGTTAATTGTATTAATAAACCAACAGTTTTGGTTAACCCTGTAGAAATAAATATTCAATTGATTATATCGTTGCAAAGGCCATAAGGAGAGACCTTTCAAATGAGCTGTCGCGTGACCTCGGTTTGTATTTAAAAAAATCGTCGATTACGTCATTACGCCGACAATGATGACGTAATGTCTAACACATATAGCAGTTGATGGCCATTAAAAAATTAAAATTGACGTGTTTTAGAATTTTTTTTAAAAGCCGTCTGTTTCTGAAATATTGAATTTATTCCATATATTTGCATCATACTGTATGTAGATATACGTTTTTTGTGTGAAGTTCTGTAGATAATTTTGAATTTTAGAATTATTGTTAATTGAGAATTTCCGAATTATGTAAATTAGTATATTTAAGATATTGGTTTTAAGTTTTAAGTTAATTCTAAAGAAAAGAATATGTTTCATTGAAATAACTTCATGGACAATCTGTTTATTATTTGTTATTTTCAAGGATTAATTTTTGTTACCAACAAAACAGGTGATTAAAGGTAGCAAGTATCTTTTGTCTCGTATGTTTTGTACAAAATTATGAAATTTAAAAGTGGATTTTTGAGAAGTGGGTTTATTGTTTTGAATGGAAAAGAAAAAACGATTTGATTGGTTAAAAAGAAATTATGGAAGAGAAGAAAGATCGGAGGAAATGGTGGAAGGCGAAAGGATGGCACATCTGCTGTTTAACTTTAGAACTCGCGAGATATTAAGAGAAAAATGTACTGATCATTTTTTATCACAATCTTTAACATAGCCGAAAAAAAAATTTAATACAAGGTGGGCACAGTTGCCCCGGAAAAGTTCAACATTGCCCACCTATTTTAAATTCACTGTACGGCAAAATTAAAAGGTAATAGGACTACTTCGCCTACGGCATACGTTTTGATTTGACTACTTTGCTCACGATATACCTTTTAAGTTTTTTTTTTATAAAAACTAGAACAAAAAGTTCTTTTTTTTTGAGTTTTATTGGTTCCAGAGTATTAACCTTGTTTAAGCTTTACGCTTCTTCAAGGGACGGGTACTCCGTGATGAATGATGTTTGTGTGGAGTACACAAGTGTCAATTCCAAAGCATACTTGATGAATATTAAGAAATGTAACTATTGTTAATTGATAAACGGTGATATCTATCGAAATATTACAAGCACCTTTTTTGCGTAGAAAAGTCTAAGGAAACAATTTTTAAAATATTTTTTTAAAATATGTAAAAATTAAAAAACATGTGACGCAATAACCCCCACGTACCCTCCAAAACTACCGTGTATTAATATAGGATGTGGTAGGTGGTGACATGAAATTAATTATCCTAATGTCTTATAATCACTCCCAAAATATATACTCCGTATTCAAAACCGTTTGGAAGATATTTGGAAAAATAAGAATTTCAATTCACCCCCTTAAAGGGTTTTATCTCCCTTATTATTCAGTTTTATAAAAAAGTGTACATAAAGAAGTAACCTTATTTTTGGACGTACTATGAGCTCTAGAAATTAATGTACATAATTCTGGACCACCTTGTATATATATATATATATATATATATATATATATATATATATATATATATATATATATATATGTATATATATTGAAATCAATATTTATTAAGAAGAAACATATCACATAACGAAATTGGTTAAGTACTTCAAACCGTTTTTAAATCTTTTGTCCCAGATTTCAACTGAGTATAACATTACAGCAATAACTATGCTTTTATGCGATTTTATTCTTATGCATGGCAACAAATACTTCACTAAAATTTTTATAATGTTATTTTCTGAGTACAATGGGAAAACAGAGACGAACTGTCATAATTAAAGCATTCATTGATGTTTTGGCAACCTTTACATAATAAAATGGTTAATATTGTTACGATAAATATTAAGACTCATAAAACTGTAAACATATTATTTCTAATTCTATTCTATTCTAGTAAGTTCTCCGCTTAGCTGAAAAACCTGTCTGCCTTTTCGAGAGGGTCGCCGTCAGAATTCGAAGGGAGTCTCGATTAACGGTATTTTATATTTAAACAGGCAATTTTGTTGAAAACAATTAGTTCTAGTTCTAGTTTTGAATATCGAGTTTAAATTATGTATGGCGGAAATAAATATAAATACATAGTGTGATATAAATTAGTGAATATTGTAACAAAGGCTTTAATAAACTTGTAAGTGTTATAAATGTAGAACCTTTTATAATAAATAAAGGTAATAAATTAGATTAATAAAAATGTTATAATATTATATCTTAAGTTGTCGTTTGTGCAACATTCTATTTTGATTTTTCTGGAGTTTATAAGTAAATAAATATAAATATTTAAGATAAAACTAAATACCATAGAGTTTTGTTTTTTCTTTGTTTGCACTTGTTTTTTTTTGTCACAAAAACCCAAAAACAAATCCCGATTACAATCACAAATATTCACGAGCAAAAACATAACATGAACCCCAACTTCTGACAACTATAAAGAAAGATAAGAGATTTCAACAGCTGTAACTTCCGGCACTAAACGGCCTGACCCAGTTCCCCATCCGCATTTATATTTATTTCACGAATCTTAGCAATAAATAAATACCTTCCGTTAGCACCATTTTAGGCACATTCCATAACTGATCCGATCGGATCCGACCCGGTCGAAGTTGTATAGAACCTTATCAATAATCTGAAACGTGTCGGTGTCACAGGGGATTCTGATGTCGACGCTTTTTCTTCCAGTTATTGTTAGTCGGAAGTCAAACAGACAAATAAAAAGTTTAAACCTGGAGCGTCAGGAATATACAATAAATTGAAAAGAAAATACGGGAGTGACGGCGAGAATATGCTTTGTCTCTGAACAATGGAGAAAATAAATAGATTTAGATTGCTAAAAAAACTCTATCTTTTGAACATAGTTTTAAAAAATTCACACATCGCCCAGAACTGTTTACAAAAAAATATAAAAGAGAAAGAAAAATAAAAGTTGTATATACGTGAGTATAATTAGAAGAAATAAAAAAACATAGTAAACAATTAAAAACGTGTAAAAAGTGTATGGTGTACTAATTAGGCTTTGAAATATGGCTACATCGAAACAAAAACGTCAAATCTGACATGAGAATAGTTAAATTTACTATTTTAGAGGTATATGTGTGCAGAAAATATTAACATACAAATGTCTGTTGTTTAAAATAACTTTCAGCATCACAAAACGGTCCGACAATATCATAAACGTTTTGGTATAATATTTTTTATATTTCTAACTGAATTACCATAAATTAAAGTATATATAATTTGATGTGATGCACTGTACTTATGCACAATAAATTAGTAAAGTACGTAAAAAGTTTCTAAGAAGTCGAATAGCAAATTATCATTGTAGAGCTGGCAAAAAAAAGCCATATCACAGTTATCATTGGGGTTTATGCTCCCAAACCAATATGTTGCGATGGGAAATATTAAAGAATTTTATGATACAATCAGTCAAATATACATCAGATACAATCCAAAAAATTAGTAGTAGCAAAAGCAAATCTTCCTGTAGTACTGATGAACTATCCATAGAAATTTTCTTTAATCTTAGTTTTAAAGTCCTAGGCTCACTAATTAACGATTCCTTTGAACCTGCTATATTTCCAGAGTGCATAAAGACAGCCATTATTATTGCTTTGCATAAGGATGGTGAAAAATTAAATGTCTGCAACTATAGACCTATTTTCTTACTACCGGTCCTACCCAAAATTATTTAGAGACTTTTGTGCTTTCTCGTCGAAAACGGGTTTTTATCTTATAAATGTACCAGTTATGCTATGTTTTTTGTACTACATGAGGACAATCAAGCACAATAGGGATCTTAGTGATACTACATCACTTCTAGGAGAGGAATTGACAACAAAAAAGCTTTTTTGTCATCACAGTTTTTTCAACAAACAATTACACAATACCTACTTCCTAGTTTATTTCTTAGTATCTCTCCCCTCAAGAAGTCACTACCTTTATGAATAACGTTTTACTGCTTCGTTGTTTCAATTAGCACTGCTCAACAAGTTATCGTTTATTGGTTTTAATATTTTATTGCAATGTTAATTTTTTTTAATTTCTTCTGACGTATAGTATACTGTAGGTTTACCCAATAATTAAAGTTATGCATTTACAAGAACATATTATTTGAAAAATAAGGAGTAAATACCGTGTGTCATAATAATTGTAATCTCAGGAAAAAAGACGGTTATGATTTTATACACACTTAAAAAATCTGTTTAGTAGTGTATTTCTTAAATCCACACAATCATTGAAAAATGATTCATGCTGTTTAAAATATCTTTCTGTTAACGACACTGTCATCGACAAAGTAAATCAAATTCAAACGTCATCATATTTCTCTTCTGTTTATCGTTAAAAATTAATTGATGGTCGTGGGTTGTATTTTTGTGTGTTAATAATTTAACAAAATACATAATCAGCAAAAACCTTATTGAAAACATGCGAACGGTTTTGCAATCACAATCAATACAGTGTTTATTCTTGTTTAGCATTGGCAGTTAAATAATTAGTGTTCGATTGTTTCGTCTGTTGTACAACCCTCGTCCTTTTTAGGGTGTAGTAGTTGTATATAAGTACCTATTTTTTATAGTAGTGTAGTGAACCGGTACTTTAAAGCAAAATAAAGAAACACGAATCTACTTTAACGGTAGGATACGAGAACGGGGTAGTAAAATAGTTCTCCGGCACGAACCATTGAAAGTGGGAAGAACGTTGGACTTTTCGGTTTTAATCTGAACCAGCTCGAACGACTGACGAGGTAGAGATACCGAAATAACAGTTATATCGTTCTGTTGATTCCGATTCAGACGCGAACATTTTAACCAATTTGTGCTCTAACGCCATAATATTCGGTATATTTCATTAGAGCAGTAGCAAGCTTTTGCTAAAAGTTTAAATGGTTTGAACATTTCGATATAGTCCAGAGGAACAGAGAACTACTTTACTAAATCGTTCTCGTACCTCGACCCTCAAGCAGATGGCACATCTGTGCGCGAATCACTGAAAGGGGACAGATTTTGTAGATATCAGTTGGACTTTTAGCTTTGAATCTGAATCAGCTCGACCAGCTGCCGAGGTAAAGATACCAAAGTAACAGTTATATTGTTCTATTGATTCCGATTTAGACCTGAAAACTTATTTAGCTTATTTCATTAGAGCAGTAGCAAGCTTTGACTGAAAGTTCCATTTGTTTGTATAAATATATACAGTGCATTCCTAAAGTGTGGAAACCGTCAGTTTCTCATAACTTAATTATTTTCACAGTTAAAGCTCTGATATATCGATTTTTATTTTTGTTTTTTAACCTTTTTGAAAAAAAAATTTACCCCCACTACCCTAGAAGATGTGACGTTATTGATATATTTTTTTAAAGAGAAAGGGCATATTTTTATCTAAAATCTATAAGCTCATATTTTTCTAAGTACAACCGTATCAAACTCATCACACTTGATCTTCAGTATGCAGAGTGTTAAGAAAACCAGTGCTCGCATTTCTTAAAATTTAATTTAAAATTTATTTTAACAAGAAAATTATAAAAGAAGTCATTTTATGTTAAATACAAACTAATAACATAATTACAATAAATGCTCGAATTGAGCTCCAAGACGTCCAATAAATTCTTGGGTTATGTTTGAAAATATCACTTGTATAATTTGTTGCATTTCATTACGAATTCTCTGTTTGAGGTCTACCAAATTGGTAGGTCAGTTCACATATACCTTACTTTTCAAATAACCCCAAATAGAAAAGTTCATTGGGTTCAAATCTGGCAACCTAGCAGGCCATTCAATGTGGCTGCGTCGTCGTCTAATCCAGGTTTTACTACATAGGTTTACAACATCTGTAAATACCTTTTATCTGTCACAGTACTGTCAAAAAAATACGGTCCTACAATGGTATTCCTAACAATCCCAGCCCATACATTTACTGTTTGAGTATATTGTGTATAAACTTCCACTGTCAAATTTTGATTTTTTGTTACCCAATAACGACAATTTTGCCTATTAACGGTACATGTAAACAAACAGTGGCCTCATTGGAAAACAAGATATTATATTTAAATCCAATATTTCGATTACACCATACTTGCATATTTTCGCAAAACTCCATGCATCTATCTTAGTCGTCTTCATTGAATTCATGTGTAAGTTTAATTTTATATGGATTTAATTGGACCTTTTTTACAATTTTATGTAAAGCATCACTAGAGATCTCATTGTTAGTTGATAAAGTTGTATAATTGAAAAGTGAGGATTTTCTTCACTTACAAGTAATACATTTAATTGATTGTCGTCGAAAACAGTGGGTCCGCCACTCTTGAGCTTATCTCTAACATTGCCAATATCATTAAATTTATGCAATAATTTGCATACCGTCGCTTTACTTACTAATACTCGACCAGGATATTTTTCATTAAAGATATCGCATACTTCCGCCATACTTCTTTTACGATCGTTGTAACCTAAGATTATCAAAATTTCTACCGCAGCTTTTCTGACAGAACCGTCGTAATTTTAAATAATTTCTATTAGGGTAATATTTCTTAAAAAGATACTAGTGCAGACTTCTAAATTGATGTGGCACAACAAATAAATTTAATATTGACATATCTAATGGTAACTACGAACTTACTGTCTGGTTGCTAAGAACTTTGACATGTCTTTACAGCTACAGTCTTTACTTGATTTTTGACAATATACTGAGTACAGTCGTTACCTCATTATTTTATTGTATTGTTTATATACAGTCCATTACAAAGCCATTATCATTTGAATCGAATTGGTTATCTTTAATAGATAAACAATCTACCTTCTTTATCGTATAACAGTAGGCCACTCCATTCGAGCATTTGTTGTAATTATGTTATTTGTTTGTCTTGAGTATGAAATGAATTCTTTTATAATTATCTTTGTAAAATAAATTTTGAATTAAATTTTAAGAAATACGAGCAATGGTTTCTACTCAGAAAAATATGGGCTTTTATTTTATTATATAAAAATATGGCTTTTCTATTTTAAAAAATTATCGATGATGTTACATCTGCTAAGACAGTGGGGGTAAAAGTAAATTTTTTTCCAAGAATAGTAAAAAACAAACAAAAATTGACCTGTCAGATAGTGGAAATCGAAACTTCAAAAGAAACGTCTTTTCAACTAAAATTGTGATTAGTTCGTTTTAAACAGATGGTGAATAATTTCTAAAATATGTTGTTATGGTGTTAAAAATTTTGATGCTTTGTGTGAATTAATTAAACACTATTAATTTGGTACCCAACCAGAACATCAGTATTGGCGGGAAAGAAATAGAACTCGTAGATAGATATACATACCTGGGACATGAAATTATGATTGGCAGGGATAACCAGACTCATGAACTGAAGAGAAGAATCGGCCTTGGGTGGGCAGCATTTGGAAAACTAAAAGAAACTTTTAAAAATGAGCTGCCCACATGCCTAAAGAGAAAGGTATTTGATCAGTGCGTCCTCCCAGTCTTGACGTACGGAGCAGAAACACTTACCTTAACAAAAGCAGCAGCTACCAAACTGAGAGTCACGCAGAGAAAAATGGAGCGGTCCATGTTAGGAATAACTCTGCGAGACAGAACAACCAACGAAGACATCAGGAGAAGAACCGGAGTGACTGACATCATCGAGAAGATTGCCAGACTAAAATGGAGATGGGCAGGATACATAGTCAGAATGACAGATGGGCGATGGACAAAGAGGTTATTGGAATGGAGGCCAAGGGAACACAAGAGAAGCGTCGGTCGACCACCTACAAGATGGACTGACGATTTAAGAAGACTCAATAAAAACTGGTTAAGAGCGGCGCAAGATAGACGGGGTTGGAAACATGAGGAAGAGGCCTATGTTCGGCAGTGGACTCTTGAGGCTGGATGATGATGAATTTTTACATGATAATTTATAAATTATCGAACAGCATTTGATTACGTTAACCATTAAAAGTAATCAAAATTTTGAGAACAACTTCAACTTTAATTGACGAACAAGACATGCGAATTATCTCAAAACTATATTGGCACCAAAATGGCAACCATTGTTTAATCTACATTCGGATTCTATATTCAAAGAAGCATTATACTAGGTCCAAGGTGAAATCAAGATTAACGGAACCAGCATAGACAACATCAGGTACACTATTGTAACCGTCGTAATAGCAAGCAACGCATAATTTATGACTATTAATTTCAGATTATTTCCATGTATAATATATTTAGTGAAAAATGTGGTAAGTAAAAATGGTTTCAGAATTCTATCTGCTTTTGCTTTTTATAATAAAGGAAAAACAAAAAGCTAGCTTGATTTTTAATGCATAATTTTTAATTTAATTTTATAAATTAAATAACATATTTAAGTTGTTCTATAAACAGACTTCCCTTGCATGCATTTAAAACAAGGTTGCCTTTGAAATTGTTTTACATAATTATCTGCTAACCGAAGCTACCACCGTACCCAAATGTCACGTTTTGGGAGTTAGTCATTTATCCTGAGGCATCCCGCTACAATTTTTCCTTCAGGTATCCGACATTTTAACTTGATGTTGAGTAGACCGTATCTTTTATTTATAAAGCTCTATAAGGTCAGAAAATAACTGCCCAGGATTTAGAGCTGTTCGTTTGAATTCATTTATAATGGATTCATACATTTAAGCTTTCTCTGGCTTTCTCTGTACCTTTATACAAAGTTTGAGGTAAATATTTTCTTTATTGTAATATTCAATATATTTTATGTACTCATAAGTGGTTTAGTGAATAAGTGACTGAAAAAATATTTTAAGTCTTCAAACAGCAAATAGTATATTGACCAAAACAGTAAATAACACTGGTCTAAAAAATGGAAATATTAATATGTGTTTTTAGTCCAGTAACTGAACGCGAAATATGGCGATACTGTTTAATTCTTCGTGTCACCACCAAATTGCATGAAAATTTGGATTAAGGTTCTACTTACCCTCCACTTCACTGTTGGACTTGTGCCGTTGGATGCTTTTAATTTTTTAAGGGGTAAAAACTACCCCTATTAAAAAAATCTCATAATTGTAAATTAAAGCCAGTGATTTATTCAGATGATCTTTTATTAAAGTCAATGAATGTCAGTTAACATTAAACAACATAATTTAATATTTTATCACAGTATAACCCCTAAATCTCACCCCCTTTATCTTCTTTCTATGCCGTCCTCATTAATGGAGGTTGGCGACCACATTCCTAAAAGTTTCTGTGTCTTTTGCAATGTGGAATAATTCGTCTACAGTCATGTCTGTCCAGTCTCGAATATTTCGCAGCCATGACTTCCTCTGTCTACCTATTCCCTTTTTGCCATCGACTTTACCCTGCATGATGACGTGCAGAAGACTATATTTATTATTCCTCAGTATGTGTAGAAGGTATGCAGTCTTGCGTATTTTTATGGTTCACAATAATTTTTTGTCTCGATCCCTTCTTCCCACCTCCTCATTGGTGATCCTGGCAGTCCATGGAATTCTCAACTTTCTCCGGTATATCCAAAGTTCAAGGGCTTTAAGCTTCTTAACTATTTTCGCTTTTAACGTCCATGTTTCTACCCCATAAAATAGTTGGGACCAGACGTAACATTCATCAAACCTTAGTCTCAGCGCAGTATTCAGATTTTTGTCACAGAACAATTGCTTGAATTTTGGGAACGGTGCCCTTGCCATTTCTCTTCGTACCCTGATCTCTTGGTTTGGATCCAATTCTGTGTTAATGTAAGCTCCCAGATATTTATATTTTGCCACTCTCTCTATTTACTGTCCACCAAGTGTTATTTGTTCATTATGTATTGGACACTTTACTATTTATTGCATCTAGTAAAGTTTGTAGTTCTTCAATACTCTCAGCCATAATTACCGTGTCATCTGCAAATCCCATGGTGTTTTCTCCATGATTCTCCACGATTTCTCCACCAATTCTTATTCCCTCTTTTCTTTTCCATATTTTTTTCTGAATATGACCTGTGAGTACACGTTGAAAAGCGATGGAGACAAGACGCATCCTTGCCTGGCCCCTCTCGCAATCGGTACCTATATTATTTGTTTTTATATCGTTCACCTTTACTACTGCTTTCTGGTTTCAGTATATAGCCTTAATAAACTCAATGTGTTTTTTGTCTAAATTGATGTTTTTTAATTCATCTATTAACTTCATATGCTGCACTCGGTCAAAGGCCTTCCTAAAGTCTATGAATCATACAAAATATAAACTCTTCTTATATTCCTGACATTTCTGCAAGAGTACCGTCAACGCAAATAATGCCTCTCTTGTACCCATGCCTCCTCTGAAGCCAAACTGCGTTTGATCTATCTGTTCCTCACATTTCTTATAAATTCGGTTTTGAACAATTTTCAAGAGAATCTTTGAAGGGTGGCACATTAGGCTTATCAATCTATAGTCATTACATTATTTGGGATTGTTGTTTTTTGGTAGAGGTAAAAATATCGATTTAAGAAATTCCTCCGGGATGTTGCCCTCTACATATATGTGGTTGAGAATTCTAGTGAGTCTCTTTATATTACCATCATATAAAGCTTTTAACAGTTCAACTGGAATTTAATCAGGACTTGGTGCTTTTCATTGTTTTGCATTCTGTAGGGCATTCTTTACTAGATAAAATTTGTAGGTATTGTTCTTCTTCACCTATATCTTGTTCATTTTCCCTCTCATCGTGGAACAGATGGATTATATATTGTTCCCATACTTCCTTTATTTTGCTCTCCTTATTAAGTATTCCTTCATTATTATCCCTTGTTATGAGTGTTCTTTTTGGTCTGGTGTTGCCTGTAAGTTCTTTTATTTTTTTATGTAAGTTTGAGGTGTAATGTTTGTTACTGAGTTCTTCCAGTTGCTGGCATTCCTTGTTCATCCATTCCTCCTTAGCTTTTCCGATTTCATATTTGATTTTATTCTTGATGGTTTTATATTATTTATTTTCATCTTTATTTTTGTATTTTTTGAGTTATTAGCTCTAATATTTCCGGTGTCATCCAGTCTTTTTTGTGGTTTTCTCTTCTTTGCCTATGACCTCTTTTCCAGTTTTTAGTATGACTTTTTTCATATCTGCCCATTTCACGCTTCCTTCAGTTAATTTATTTATCTCTGCGTTTAGTTACTGTTGGCAGTTGTTGTCTTTTAGGTTTTTGTTGTTTACTTTGGTGGTTTTCACTTTCTTCTTCAGTTTGATGAGTTTATTGTTGACGTTTGCTAGTAATAGATTATGGTCCAAATCTGCATCTGCGCTTGGATAGGTTTTTGCACGTTGTACTCCATTACGAAACCTTTTGTTAATCGGTATAAAATCTATTTGGTTTCTGGTTATATTGTTGGTGTTATCTTTTGAAGAAGTCCACGTGTATAATCTTCGTCAGGGTAGGTCGTAGTATATATTTGTTATAACTAATTCTTTCTCCTGTCAGTACTGGACTAGTCTATCACCTCTTTCTTTTCTTTTACCTAACCCAAAATTTCCTTCTATATTTCCAGTTTTTCCTCGACCCACTTCAGCATTAAAGCCGCACATAATTATTTTTACCTCCTGCTTCTTTATGTTTTTTGTTAACAGCTCTAAGTCCGCGTAGAATTTTTCGACCTCAGCATCATTGCTATCAGATGTTGGAGCATACACTTGGATTAGATTTATGTTTAGAGGTTTATCGTTCAGCTAAAGTAGCATCATACGTTTATTGAAGGGAATGTAATTTGTCACAAACTCTTTTAAATTATTGTCGATAATAATACCAACACCATGGCTGTGTTCTCCAGTGCTTTTGCTTGAGTAGAAAATAGTATTATTATCCTTTGTGTAATTTCCAGAATTTGGCCATCGAACTTCTGAAGCGCCCAATACTTGTATGTCTAATCTTTCCATTTCTATCATGACTGTTGTTAATTTTCCTGCTTTATAAAGTGTTCTTATATTCCACGTTGCTATGCGTTTTGCTGTCCCATTAAAGTTTGATTTACGTCCATTTGTGGTTGTTCTTGAGAATTCTTAGGGATCTTTAATGTAGTTGTTTCTCCTTGCCTTCTGCATCCTTATTCTGTTGGTCTTGGTTCATTAGCCTTTGAGATCGATTTCTCAATCTCATGAAAAAAGAGACAATCCCACTTACCAACTTAATGTTTTAGAGCGAATTTAGTGTCAGCCCATTTACGAAGATATTTTCCGATTTGATAGTTTTACCCTATTCATCTTTTTATTTATTTTACCCTATTTATATCCAATAATAACCCTATTTCTGGTAATTATAGAAGTCACCAATATACACCTCTGGATCAGAGAATATATAAGTTAAGCTGAAAATCGTTGAAAAAGTTACTATTTTACCATTACTGAATTATTTTTATAACTTTAACACTCTGTAATTAACTTCTGTGATGCATAAAGCAAAAATCATTATTTAAATAAATTTGGTTATATGTATTTAAAAAACTAATTTTAAAATATATGTCACGAGTAATTTAATTTTTTCAGGAAGTTATTATGGATATATATTTTTCATATTTCATATATTTCATGTCATTGTTCAAATTAAATTATTTTAGTTTAATGTCAAATATATAATTTACTTCAACGTTTGTAATCAAACTAAATTACTGTTATGTTTTATGTTAAAATTTATTTGTAATATTAGTGACTTTTTAATATTGCTTTATTGCTATATTTAAAAAATTGCTTTTTTGGCTGAATCAGCTAATTGCTGCATTTTAAAATGAATTAACTCTTTATAGGACAAATTTGTGTAACTACCAAATTGATATAAAAATTATTTTTGAGCTCTATATAATATGCGTCTGGCTGTGCATTATAACATAATTATGCACATCTGTCACTGACTTAAATGATTTTTAAATCACAGATAGTGAATGGCAAATACTCGAAAAAATACATAAGTTTCTAATAAACCTTAAACTTTTCTCAACGAAACTTGGTAAAGAAAAGTATGTTAGATTACCACTAGTCATTATACCATTCAATCTCTCGCTTGATAAAATTGAATTCATCGATAAACAACTATATGAGAAACCTAATCGATCTGAAGTGGATAAAAGGCTCATTCTGGGTTTTCAAGCAGCTCGAGACAAAATGATTAAACATTATAAGAAGAGCAACTGAATTTATTGTATCTCTTTAATTTTACACCCAAGGCATAAGGCTCAGACTTTTGACATGTCATTATGCGGGAAGCAAATTAAAACAGAAAGCCCGCGCACATTTAATGAACTTCATAAAGAATATAAAACTCTACACTCAATGAATAAGTCTCTAGAATCACCAAGAAATAAAAAAGTATGTGAATATGATGAAGATGAAGAACAAGAAATTGTATGCATGCCCCTCGACTTTATCTGGATCTTGTCATTAAGGCTTAGTTATTGAGGAGTTGGACGAGTACCTCAATAAACCCAGAGCCGCCAGCTCAGAAGACATTTAAGAGTGACGGAGGACGCATTAGACAGAATATCCGACTTTATCGAAGATGGCCCGTGATTTTTTTTTAATACTTGTTCCTCTAACTTCAGTAAATGCTAAGAGATTATTTTCTAAAGCATCATTAGTAATTAGAAAACATAGAAATAAGTTAAGTGATGAGTCAGCTTATTAAATGCAAGAAACAGATTGACTCCCTTGGGATATGGTAGATAGCTTAGTTAGTTTGAGCATAGGCAGGCCGCTTAGATCATGGGTTCAAACCCTATTCGGTGTCAGTTGTTTACACATTTATTAATTAAGTTGGTACTTATTATGACTATGTTAATACAAGCTTAAAATGTACCTACGCTGTTACGTTATTCTAAGATCTAAAGTAACGTTAAATGAATAGCAATAGACTAATGGATAACTGCCAGGCTTGCAAGATTCTTGCTGCAAGACCAAGACCAAGACCGGGAGCGTAACATCAAGACCAAGACCAAGACCGGGAACACAATACCAGGACCAAGTCCAAGATAAAGACTGTCTAAGTCTTGTCTTGTTCTTGCATTTTGGCAACACTACTCTCTTTGTAGCAGTTTTAAAGAGTTTTATTGTTGTTTTCTTACTCCACTGCTTTAAATTTTTTAACCAGGACATGCGTCGTTTCAGGGTCCTTTTTTCCTTCCGCTTTGCCTTGTATAACCAGTCGCATCAACTGATATTTTTTATTTCTTAGTATGTGACCAAAGTAGCTCACTTTTCCTTCCTTTATAGTGTTGAGTATTTATTTTTCTTTGTTCATCTTTTTAAAAGCTTCTGTGTTTGTTACATGTTATATCCATGATATTTTTTGCATTTTTCGATAACAAATAATCATTTTTAAGTTGCGTCCATGCTTTAAATCTATACAAAACGGCAGAAAATACATAACATCTTAATACCTTAGTTCTAAATTCTATTTCCATTTTTCTTATGTTCTCATCGTCGTGACATTTCTAATGACTTTCCAAGTACATAGTCTTCGTGGTAAAGGTCCCGTCATTTCGGAAGGCATCTAATTTACATATTACGAGGCATGTCGAAATTGTATAAGGACCGCCTTTGAAGTTGGTGATTGGTTATTGAAATTTTAACTTAATGACAGTGGCGCGCACTATTTAGTATATACAGCTGAAACATGTTATACTAAATAAAGGCGATTTTGCAGTTTTCAATAATTTTGAACATATAGCCAACATTTGAAAAATTATCAGTAAGATATTTGATGGGACAAAAACAATAATACCTTCGTAATACGTTTTACCTGAACAAACAAACTATTTTTATTGTACAAAATAATTATTAAGTTCTGAATATTGGTAAGTTTAACAAAATGGATTTTTAAAATAGCAATTAATTGTCAAGCGTATTTTCCAAAATATCAAATACCAATACAATACCAAAATATTAAAGAGTGAGGATAATTATATGCTAATGAATGGTCCCAATTACATGTACCTAGATCTTCTATCCGATTTAATTATTTTCTTGGAAGCCTTTTAGTGATATAATAAAGTCATGTAAACATAAATATTCCTGTCTTTGGGAAAGGCCTAATTTCATGGACCTACCCGATTTAAGACTGGGTAAGACGAAAGACGATCTTTAAACATATATTAACGATATAATAAAGACTACCGTCAATATTGCTGTCCTTCTAAAATATTCTTCTTCTTAAGGTGCCATGCATTTCTGCGTAGGCGTCCACCGTACATCGTCTTGTCAGGTGAGATGTTAAATATTCTCGATTAAATAATTCTGTCTTTAGCAGCATTGCGAAGCATTTCATAGCTGTGGATTCCTGTCCATTGTCGAATATTGCGCAGCCATGACATTTTTTTACGTCCGAGACCTCTCCTACCCTCTATTTTCCCTTCGAGTATCAGTTGCTGAAAAGTGTATCGTTCTCCTCGTATAATGTGCCCCAAGTATGCAGTCTTCTTACTTTTTACATAATTAAAAAGTTCCCTATCCTGTAAGCCCGCTCTTCTGAGTACTTCCTCATTTCTGACCCTGTCCGTCCATGATATTCTGAGCATTCGACGCAGGCACCACATTTCGAACACTTCAAGTTTGTTAATGGAACTGGCCTTTAACGTCCATGCTTCCATTCCGTACAGGAGAAACTAAAAGAAACTATAGATTCTAAAATATATGCACATCTAAATTTGTAAATGAAAACTTTTAAGATACAAAATTAACTACATATATATACTGTTTAAAAATTCATATAACTAATATGAATGTTTCAAAGAAGAACAACAAAATAGGGGCACAGGACCGACAAGCATGGAAGGCAATAGTAAACGCGGCAAATACTCACGAAGAGTTGTAAAGCCATTGATAATGATGATGATGTAAATAATAATTCAAAATGATTGGTATGTTGCAGGAATAATTCTTCAAATTTTAAACAGACAACATAAAGAAACAAAAAAGTACATTGAGAAGTAACTCGAAGCGATATTAGAAAATTAGAAAATAAATAAATAAGAGCTTTCTACGAAAACAAGAGCCTATGAACTCTAGGGGAATAATGATAATTTGGTAAAATTATTTTACAGTAAATGTGGTTATTATTTTACAAAAAATTATGGTAAATAAAAATGAAGTAGTAATGGAAACACACCATGGAATTGTAGATGATCACATAGTAATAGACCTATCTACAGATCAAGAAGTAGTAAACCAAATAACGAAGTAAACGTAATAATAGCTAAAAATAACGACTGTAGTGAAAGTACAGAGAATACGATATTTAGGAAACATGGAAGGAATGAAAAAATAATATGTCGAAAATGGTATTCTCGACACACCCAATACAAAAGAGAAGCGAAGGTAGGCAAAATGGGGTACAAGAGCATAGTATAAAATATTGACAAATAAGTAACATTGAGAACTAAAAGTAAAAAGTGCTGGAACATTGAATTTGAATATCAAATCTTAATACTAAATGCATTGAAACTCCTTACCTGTTGCTTCAGCAGTCTTATTTTTTACCATTAGCAGAGTGTCGATTTCACTTTTCATATTTTCAAAATAATTATACACATTAAATATTATTTGACGACCCTGCTCTTTAATAACGCTACGTTTTTTTCCGTCCATTTTCAGTAAGATTGTTTGAACAAAAAATTATCTAATATTAAACACACACAACTTGTTCTCAACTGCACTGTTGCGCTACAGAGTATTGAAATGATTTACTGCTAAGGCGTGGCTTAGGTAGAAATTTTAAATTTTGATTTTTGCCCAGTGCGATAATATGCAAATTAGATGCCTTCCGAAATGACGGGACCATTTTAGTAGTATAAGTAGTACAGTAGCACAAACTGGTAGTTTGTACTACGTGTTCTTGATAATGAGTTCGTTGTCCTTTTAAAACTGAACTAGTCTCACTTTTCTCTCCTTACGTGTTTCTAGTGCATATTCGCCTACTACTTTTCCATCTCTTCATTTCCCTACATTCGCATTAATGTCGTCTAAAATAATATTAACTTCCTCTTTTTTAGTTTCTTACAGTGTTTTATCTAATTCATTGTTAAAGCTGTCTATCTCTTTCTCTGTGCGATTAGATGTGGTTGGGTGTGCTGTAATGGTGTTTAAATTATACGACATGGTGTTTAAATTCGTGAGTTAAATTCTGTTCGTTATCGGTATGAATCCTTTGAGTTCTATTTCGGTTTTTTTTTTGACGATAATCGCTACTTCATTTCAAATTTGTGGGGTGTTATCTCCAGAGTAATAAAACAAGTGGTTGTCTATTACACTTCTGCCGAAGTTAGGCCATCGAACTTCACTGCATCCAAAGATGTCTATCCTTTAAGCGTTTCATTTCTTATTTTCGCATCAGGTTACGAGCTATTCCTTGTTATAGACTTCGTACATTTCACATACCTATTCTTTTATGCATTTTCAGTTGAAGTTTAGATTGTATAGGTCTTTTCTTTAACATATTGCAGAGGTTTCGCTTGTTAACGAAGTTATTATTCTTGTTATCCCTTGTTATCCTCGTAGTTTATGCCTCTCCTGTCGGATCTTGGATACCAATTACTAATCATCAAAAACTGTTTACATATCTTGGCGTTATTGCCGTGATGACTCTTCTACGTATATCTTACAAATCTTTACTTCGGTAGTTTTTCGTTGCTTGTCTCCTCTCCGCGCAGTCTCTAGGACAAGGAGTTTCTCTTGCTCCTACCAACTTGTTTACCTAAAGCTGTTGTCTAATAAGAGGAAACTACTTACTCCGGCATTCACTCGATCTCTGTGTGTCTATATTATGCCTAAAATCTAAGCTAGTACGTCCACCGAATTCGTTGTCTCAAATTTTTTTATCCA
This sequence comes from Diabrotica undecimpunctata, assembly GCF_040954645.1. Classification (NCBI taxonomy): domain Eukaryota; kingdom Metazoa; phylum Arthropoda; class Insecta; order Coleoptera; family Chrysomelidae; genus Diabrotica; species Diabrotica undecimpunctata. The sequence continues at coordinate 140,259,415 of NC_092805.1, read as the reverse complement.
CCTTCATCGCCGTTGTGGTCTTTATGTAAAAAGTAAGTAGTAGAAGGAAATATAGTAAACTGTCTGCCCTTGGAAACATAATAGCTATTCAGGGTTGGAAGAAACAAGAGTTAACCAAGAGAGGCTGATCGGAAAGACTAAAGGCAATTTAATTATATTCAATAATGCTCGACCTTAAGGCGTAAATAATCGGAAACCCCGTGTGGTGTGTTTGACATTCTAGTCTTCTGCTATTATGAATTTGGAATTCAAGATTTTGTATGAAATCATAATACTCTTCGCTTGAAATGGGATGTCTAGGAGGAATGTGGACTAATGCTACACTAGGAGAAGTGTTTGTTTCGATTTTAATAATTGATGCTTGGATTTTTTCCGTAATATAAGATTGGACTGCATAGTGTTTAATTTTTAATTTGATAATAATGGCAGAGCCTACATGTGCTCCTCCGTCTGGATGGTTTACATAATACACAGTAGAGTAAAATATCTTATTAACCGTTTTTTTATGTGGCATGGCTTTCAGATATTAGTAAAATGTCTATATTATTCATTTTTAAAAACACTGATATCTCTAGTATATGGTTTGAAATGCCATTATCATTCCCCGATGCAATTCGTAATCACTTACAAGGTATTTTGATATTTTGTTAATGACTGTAGTTAACATGGTTAAAATCATGCCATTTTGGTTTAAGAGTTAAGATAACACATTTTTAAATTCGTTTAGGAAATTTGATATATGATCTGCTAATGCATTGCCATTATTTTTGTTGTCTGCATTTATGTTTCCAATGGCAGCATCTCTATAACTGATTCTGTTGAAATTATGAGCATGATGATGAATGAGTATATTTACATTGGGACTGTTGGCAGAATTTTGAGTGGTGATTTGTTTTGATTTGTCATTGTATCTGACAGTTAGTAGTTCACGATAAACAGAACATCCTCTATAATTAGAAGAATGGTCTCCGTTGCAGTGAGTGCAAGTTGCTGGCGTGTTTTTTGGTTTCATGCAATTCTCTTAGTGTGTGATCCAGCGAATTTTACGCAATTATATGGTTTTGCACACTACGTGTTAGTGTGAGCACATTCTTGACATCGTGTATATTGTGGTATATTTCTTTTGATTATTGGTGGTTAAACCCTTATTTTACAATGTTGTCTAAACTCTAGTTCAAATATTTCTTTGTTGATCGTTTGAGGCTCGAGGTCCACAAAAAATATTGATAATGGTTCATGGCTCAAATCTGTGTCTGACATTTGTAATGTTGCTTACCTTATGACCCTTTTTTAAGATTTCAGCTTTTATGGTTTCGGTGGTTTTGAGATTGGTGGATTTTTATTTCTTATCATTTACGCAGTTTCCTGTGCATCGACATTCAGTCATATGCATTTGTGTTTCTGAATTGTTTTCTAAGTTTAGGTTAGCCTGAGAGACTAATGTCAAATGAGAGAAGATGGTTTGTGGGGCAACTGTTGGCTGTACCTGATATTGTTGTTGATAATTATCATAAGGTATCATATGGTTTACTGTTAGTTGATTTAAGCACAATGGTGGAGCTTGAGCATTTATTTGACTAACTTGGTGATACAAATGTATTAGGTTTGTAGAACCATTCTGCATAACAGCTGGAAACTGCACTGTAGCGTGCTGAAAATAGCTTGATGCTGGTCCGTTCCCTGTTGGAAACATATTCATTTAATTGGAACTTACTTTTATTTCACATTGACTGGACAAATGAAAATTTATTTATATACCAATAACTAATCAAAATTTATAAAATCTAGAGCAAAGTAATAATTAGTTAGCACAATTATAATATCTTTAGAGAACCGCCAAAAATTAATATTTTTTCAGGAGAACCTCAAAATTCACACTAAATAGACAACATTAATAACAATATGATAACTGCAACAAAGGATTACAGAGTCTTGGAAGGTAAAAAGAAACTATACCATTTAAATAAATATGGGAAAGATATTAGATTATGTTTTATTCCTGGACATAATGATATCAAGGGAAATGAAATAGGTGACAAACTGGCAAAGATTGGGGCCGAATTAAAATAAATATTCCTGCTAAAATTAGATTAAGTATCTTGGATATGCAATTATTAAAAAATAAAATATGTTCTAATTATTTTTAATAAAAAGGTAAGTGGTATAACAACATACAAATTTTTTTTTCTAATAAACCATAGTTTGACACAATTCCATACATAGATAGACGGCATATTACTACCATTATTAGAGTGAGGACTGGTCATTGCTTGACAGAAGTACATTTATATGAAATCAATATTCGCAATAACCCATACTGTGAATGTGGGCAAATGGAAACACTGGAACACATATTTTGGGAGTACCCAATAAACAAAATAAAAGATTATGATGTTTATCAGGAGCTGATCAAAATTAATATTAAAACTCAAATTAACATACCAATGCTTTTATGCGATATTAACCCTAAAATTATCAAAATTCGTCTCAGATTCCTACAGATCAGCTATATAAAATTATAACCTTCATAATAACATATCCAATATTAACATTTAAACCAATTATAAGTGAGAAAAGATTAAATAAAAGATGAAATTATAAGAAAACAGAAAAAATAAATAAAATGTAGATATGTAGATAAAATGTCTAATTCACTGATAATTGATAATAGGGCATTCTTAGACTCACGACAGTGGCCCAAAAAATTAACAAAACAAATGTACTGGCTAATTATTCAGTAGAATAAAAGCCAAAAAAAAGAAGAAAGAGAACTAAGTTTAACAGTTATTTTGACATTTGTTAGGATTATATAATGTAATTAAATAAACATTGATTGTAGGTAAACTGCCACTGAAGTTTCATAAGTAATTTTATAGACTACCTTTATCGATATCGTTTTCAAAGGCTCTATATTAATATGAAAATATTATCTATTGAGTGAAGTACAAATAGCTATTATTAATAATTAGAACTCTACAAATATTTATTATTTAATGGCTGAAAGCAAAGGTGTTTTCAGTCTACCTAGACGAACAAAATAAGGCCAACGCAATAAGAATTGCCAGGAAGTGTCATAAACTTCATTATAACCCCAGAGTTATTTTAGTTAAAAGCAAAAAGCAATTAGTAGTAAAAGATATAGCTTCACTTAAATCTTGTGCACTTAGCAAATGGGCAAAAAAGGCTATTTAAAGAATACTTAAAATTCGTAGCAATATTTTGCCGATATCTTTGTTTCAAGCATTAGAATATATATATATATATATATATATATATATATATATATATATATATATATATATATATATATACACTGAAACAAAGAAATTGAATAGTTTTTACAAATATTTATCCTACACATGGACAGTGTTGACACAGGTAACCCCTTCGATACCAGGTTTAAAGACGAGCCAAATTTAGCAATCAAAACTTTTTTAAAAGATTATTTTTAAGTGGTCCGTGTGAATTAATGGTGCCTTGGAGAGCATATTTTAGTATAAAAAGTAATAATTTGTCTTAGGCGCAGTACTTAGGGACAACCCATAAAAACAAAAATTATAAATGAATAAAAAATACCTGCCTTTTATTACAACTGCTAACATTTGGATGGTATTTTGGATCCGATTCCATATTTGTTGTTTTAGTTTTACACTTTTTTAAACAAAAGCTTATTGATCAGTGGCGTAAAAATAAGAAATAAAACAAAATTAAATAATTTTTCAAATGTTTTATAAAGGTTAAATATTAACAAATTTTGAAATACAAATATTAAGGCTCACAGCAAAAAAATTTATTGCTCCAACAATGTTTTAATGTTATTTATTCATAACCATGAAATTTTTTGAAATGCTCCTTTAAACAAAAAGATGGAAAATCAAGACACATACTGTAAATATTTGATGTTAGTTTCCTTTTCTTCTCATTTGAGTAACACTTTCTTTTTCTTCTTGTTTATCCTTCTTTTGACTGATAAGCCATAAACGTGCTTACGAGATTTATTTTAAGCCTAATTTTTATAAGCTATTTTCAGTTTTTGGTAAGATGGTAAATGTTTTTGAAGTAAGTCATGCACTGTTTATCAAAATCCACTAAATTGATTTGTTTGTTCTGCGCAATTGTATAAAACGTTTTTGCATTTAGTACCAAAGGTTGAATTGTATGAAAACCAACTTTTATGAACCACATCAACCTCTACCACATTTTGATCGTAGTGTTTAACTATCTTAGGTTAGGTTTTAGGACTGATATATTCCTACTGCACATACACGTACCATTTATCTTTAAAACGTACCATAAGAATGTCGCACTTTCAAATAAAAACAAGATTACAATGCCTCAAGTGAAATTTAAGTGAGCTTTTTTGGCACTCCCCTGTTAATACGAATCGAACCAGTAATACAGGTATTTCGTCGAAGGAGAAAATCTGCTAGGCGTAATGACATGTAGCAGTTATCGAGGATAATTTCTCTTCCTTCGTCCGATTAAAATAAGTAAAAGACAACCTTTTTTCACATAGTTAGATGCTCTGTATTGTGTATATGGTTGTTACCAATTAAATAAGGGAAAGCTAAGGAAAAGCCTGAGATGGTGAAGCCAATATTAGAAATTATGTAAGATTTATGGTTAAATAAACAGGGAATGTAACCAATAAAAAAGAAAATATAAAACTTACTTGAAGTACTACAATAGAATAGGCTTAGCTCAAGAGAATGAGAGTAGTGCTCAGAGAGGGGGTTGGCACGTTTGCTTGCCTGTAGTAACCTAAGATGGTTAGATCAATCCTAAGATGATCTTGAGATGGTCGCCAGGGTGAATTTTGAATATCATACCAATTTGGGGTATCTATAGTTATACACTAACTGAAAAATAAAAGATTATGGGAAAAAAAATAAAAATCTAAAATGCTTTATACACTATATTATAAACCTAATGTACTATCCCAACCCTATATTTATATGCATTAAACAATTACGTAAATATATCCCCCAAAATATATTTACAAAGAACAGTTACCTAAAACTAGGACCCAAAAATATAAATATTGGTATACAAAAAAACAATTGACCTACACAGTCCTCTAACAATGAGGTAAAAGGTTATGTTAAAACTGTTTGAATAACTCACATGGAGTAAATAATAATTAAAATGTTACAGGAAAATAAAATAATTATACCAGTTTAAAAAGTATGACAAGGCAGTATGAAAAGGCAGTTTAAATGTATAACAATAGTCAGTTAAGCAATTGGAACAATACTATATCAATTTGATATTATGAAGGTACATACAACTGACCATAAAATTGGATTATATATCCTGACCACTTATTATAAGTGTTATATAAAATATTAATAAATAAACAAATTCAAAGTAAATAAGGAATAAAATTAAGACAAGTAAAATGATTCAGCAAGTTGAGGGTACTACCCAGGGATTGTGCACAAACCTGTTTTGGTAACCCACTTAGGCTGAAGGCCTAAGTATCCAAGATATATATGTATATATTATAAAAAATTGATATTTAAATTACTAATAGATTAAAAAAAAAGGAAAACAAATGTCCTTAGTAGCAATCTTCTGTCTAATGTCCAGGTAGTGGATGGGCTCCAAGATCAGCTACTGTCTATGTTCTTGTAACCACTTTTAAGGTCTGGCAGACCAACCAAAAATTAAAACTAAAATTCTTCCCCAAATCCAAGTTTCTTCTTCAAATTAAAAAAAAATCTTCCCCAAATCAAAAATTAAATGATAATTCTAGTTCTGGAGGTTGGTGCCGGCGGGCTACAAGAGAACAAAAAAGAAACTTTTTATTCTATGTTCTTGTACTTCATGTAGTTTTTGTTCTAGTAACAAAAACTAGAATATATTTGTCATTAAGTGACCTTGGCACACTGGAATATATTATATATGTGTATAAAAAAAATAAGAATGATTGTTGGATATTTTTAATGAGAAAGTTTAAATGATTTAGGACTCGTAAATTTACATGTAAATTGTGGTAACTCACCAGAATCTTTTGGAAGTTTTATTTTTCATAAAATAACATAACTTCGACTTCACATAAACTAAATAACTTCTTGTAACTTCTTGTAACTAAAAACTCATTCCATTCCCCAAAAAAATAACAAAATAACTTAACTCTCTTCCTTCATAAGATCCTGCCCGCGGCAATTAAACTCCACAACCTCTCTTTAGGAAGTTCTGTTCCAAAATGGACAGAATTCCCTTCAAGAAAGTTAGGTTTCTTCCTCTCCAATGACAAGGGAATCGATTATATTATCAATCGATATATCGATGTTCGAAAGTCATAAAATTAAATATAAGAGATAGTATTGTGGGTTGCATATTCCAACGGCGGCAAATTAGTAGTAAATGTAGGGATTCGGTTTGCTAACGTTAAAAATGTTAGATTATTAACGATCGTATCGTTACATGGTCTACTGTATTAATTTCCTTTCCAATATGCAGTTAAACAATGAAAAATTCAAAGTGTAGCCACGAAACTAAGGGTCTCTGGGACAGAGCCAAAAATGTTTTAAGCCAAATCGCGACCTTTTGGTTTTTATAAACTGTATGAAATAAAGGCGTCTTCGATGTAATAGTACACATTCATCTAACGCCATAATTTTTCCCGGATTTATTAGATTCTGTTTTCTCTGCAATAAGCAAAAAATATCGCTAATCGTGTCAAAGGTCTTTCTTTCACAAATGTATTCAGACAGCTGAATCGTAAACATTTTAAAATTTAGAATAATCTGTTCACTTGACTTCTGTTGACTGACTTCTTAACAAAATATTTTTGGCCGCCCAGAAAATAAGAATTCTTGGCTTCGGTAGTCTCTTACTCTAGGGCAGATATATATTTTTTTTAATAAATATTTTATTTTAAAAAAATATTGCGATGATTTACTGAAAGTATTAGTTATCTAAAAAACACAGTAGTAAATATAGTTCATCTGTATTTATTAAAATAAAAAAACATAACAAGAATGGATAAAAATTAAACAAATTAAAGAATCTTAATAAAAATTTATAATCGGGTTAAGCAAATGGTAAGAGACATTAAAATAATAAGATTTTAGAAAAAATTTTAAAACAAAAAAACTGACTCAGTAAAGTTGGTAGAGTATAGCGCACTCCACACAAATCTTTTTCGCACATTCCACGCAAATTTCTTTTTGACAATGAAAGCATACATAAGCTGTTCTCCTTTTTATTTTATAGTGGCAGTAAGAACAGTCCTTTCTTTTTTCTAATTTTTTCACTCTTACTTCTGGATGCCGTTGAGGTTAATATATACCCAATATCTCGCATATGCTCAACTTTAGTTCTCTAGGTCAAGAGGAACTTTTTAGTTTTCTATTTAGCTGAGGTTGGATAAGTTAAAATGCAAGTTTTTCAATAAAATTGGGCCTTTCCAAATAAGTATTATTTTTAAAAGGCTCATAAAGGAAATATAAGCATACTGTACTTATATCAAACAATCTGAAAAATATAGCCATAGGCCAATAGCGAGTTCGACAACTGCTTGTAAATTAGGCACATTTTTCGTCCATTGATTCAAATTTCTCAGTGGGATTGTCAAATCGCAAACATGTCAAATGGAGGGCATATCTCTTTTTTGACATAATGTAGGAACCCCTCTTTTTAAATAATATGTCCTGATAGATTTACTTTCATTTTATTTTACATTTATCTTGCTCCAAATGTTTATTACTTGTGAATAAATAATTTTTTCTACAAAATGTTTCTTACATCCCATTATCTTGTGCATCAGGTAGATCGCAGGTACCACGAGACAGACCGCATACTACAGTAACAACGAAATTTAGTACAATACATATGTAATAATTCCAAGAGATTTTACTTACCCTCTATTTCCGATTCCGTTTCGTGATCGCTGTCAATGGCAACATTTCCATCACAAATTCATCACTTTCGACAAGCGATGCCATTTGAGACACGAGGCGTTAGTACTTAAAAGTTCAGTCAATTTTTTTGAGTGCATTTCTCTATTAAATACTGTGAAGCCCTTTTAGTTGTCCAGTCACAAAGAAGTTTCACAATAAGTTTTTTGGACATAAATCCATTGACAAACACTTTTCAGTATTTTAAATTTCGTTTATTTCTACTGCTGGATGAACCCCATTGTAGTCAATGTAATCAAATTTAATGTTCTGTCTTTAATAGGTGATCGATAATCTGATAAGATTAGCAAAATCGAAAAAAGTGAAGTAGGAATAATTATTTTTGGGTAGGATAGTTTCAAATTTAGTTGTAAATTAACGAAAAGGGAAAATAAAAATGCCCCAAGTAATGGTTTTTATGTATTTTATACTCGTTATCAATAGTTTTTCAGAAGAAATTTGCGTAAAATTGTTACTTTAAAAAAAGTATCTGTTTTATTAACCAATAATATAAAAGCTAGCCAAAGAGATAAGAATACAGATACAATTAATACCTTAAATATTCATCATGCTTTTTATTTCCGCTTGTTACTCGACAAAATAATGAGCATAAGAAAATTCTCCGCAATACCCATTAGACGCTATTCTTTTTCTTCAATTTTGACGGCTTCTTTCGTTGAAACATTAGGTCGTTGCAGGAATTCGTAAGAGTAGAACACAAAGCATTTGCCGCGTAAACTGAATTAGAATATATTTGACGTTTTTCTTAACGTAAATATCAATAAATCGCGAGTGGGAACTGTTGTCTTCTTTGGCCTTCTATCAACAGTCCCGGCTCTAGTGTTTTAGTAAAAGAAACATTGTGGTGTTCCTTAGCCCCGTATTTATAGTCGGTACTCAAGCTCGTGCTTGAGCACGTGCTCCGCCAAGTCGAACTTACGTCAAAGTCATGCTCAAGTATTTGTTGTGTTCTATAAACGATACTTCGGGTATTCTCGTACAAGATTGATCTCAAGCACGAAAATTAGGGATTTTAAGTAAATTTGATTGGTAACATCCAACAAAAAGAAGATTCTGTCAATTATTATCATTGTCACTAAACGATTTTTAGCGCCAAATTTAACTTTATTGAAGAAGAGGCATGTTGTGTATTAAAAAAAATTAATTTTTAATAAATTATTTTAAGATATGTAATATATTATAAAAAATATGCATTCGAGGGAATAAATTTCAGATATGTGCATTTTTAGATAAGCGGAAATTGTACTAAATATGCAGTTTATTCAACAAAAGGAAAGGTGTTTATAATCCAGCTGGTAAAGAAAATAATACTGTAGAGAATAAAAGGATAGACGGTGCTTCCTTAATGAAAAAATAAGGGTTGTGAGTACAAATACAGCCTATTATATAACTGCCAGCCTGAGGCAGATATATTAAGGACTTCAGAACAGCTACGAAAAATGTAAAACAAATTGAAACAGAGGTAAAATACTTTTATTTATTTAAGCAAAGTTTTTATCGTAGAAAATGCAGAGAAACAACAGCATGCTGGCTACAGGTGATGACCCTTTGAAAAAACCAAAGCCTGATGTAGTGCTGGAGTTTGTGAAAGTTGCTGTTCCCGACATATAGATATGTAAGCATCGACTGTCCCTGGGACAGCACAATATTTGGAAGAGGTAAATTTACTATATACTCACACTTAGTATAATTGCAGGACAAAAGGATGCCCACCAGCTAGGAGGACATGTTAGTGTAATTACAATAACATCAGATGTATCTGACTTCCACCATTGCTTTTCCAGTTCAAAATAAAGAGTTGTTATGTATGATAATTTTGATAAATCTTACCTGTACATTTAATAATAATTTCAAGTAATACTTGTAATATGACACCTGTTGTTCCTAGAGAATGTCAATGTTCTTCAAATGGTAAGTAATCTTAAATGTACTTATGGCAATATGTAATAATAATAAACACTACTAGGTACCAATGAAGTAATGGCTATTATAATTGCAAATAAAAAACATTTGCCAAAAAAAAGTTTGAATTATTCCAAAGGTTAATAGTAATCCATAGTTATGGATTTTTAAAACAATCATTTATATATAACTATTCTTATTTTGTACTTAATGTATGTATTATATTGAAAACTGTTAAAAATTCTAAATGTAAATACTAGTTGTGTGTATATTTTTTGGTCATTTTATTTAATGTATACTATGGTGGTTGTAAAGCGATTATTATATTATTTTATATTTAACAAGCATGATATTCCATTTTTTAGTTTTATAAATTGTTACTTTCAAATTTACTTATCGTGAAGGTTTATAAATATATTTTTAAATAAAGAATATTAATATTTTAAATGTGTAATTAATTTTAAATTTGATAAGGAAAGGTTTTATGAAAGGAATAAACACTTATTTAAAAGGAGGGAGACAACTTGAAATCAATAAAGATATACTTGCTTAAAAGATATACTTGAGTATAGTATAACTCTCATTTATTTTAAATTACATATAAAAAATACATTTTGACAAATAAAATAAAAAAGAATTACATTTAACATAATATAAGTATTCAATAATATATTCACATTCTCATGCATAACATTGTTGAATAAAAGTCTCCTAAAATTTAAACCTTGTTCCACATCATTAACATTTCTATTTACTGGCACATCAGTATTTTCTAGAAAATCATCATCACTATCAATATTTTCCTGTAAAGATATATTGCAGAGTACTACTGTAGCACTTATTATTGCAAGATATGTATTTAATTTCATTTGTAGGCCTCATTGCAGACAGGGAAACCATATTTTCCAGGTTCTAAATAGCCTTTTGGTAACATTTCTTACATGTGTGCACTATTATATCTATTTTGTTGATCATTAGCTAAAAATATATCTCTATCAAATAACCTATTTTTTTGTTTAGCCTATTATCAATAAATACCTTGCTTTAATACTGGAGTAAGTGGATAGTGCCTGTGCTGCATGCATATTCACTATTCATAATAATTCACCTATTAATAATACTGGAATTTGTCCTGTTTCCATTTTAACTCTTATCAACTTTGATCAAATATTAAGCTGCCATGACTTTATCCTGGATGTTGAACAACAATATCCATAAATCATCGCAAAAAACAAAAAAAAATATTGTATTGGAAACGAATTGAAAAAAATATAAAAATAAACAAACAAGTTAGGTTAGGATCCCGTGCTCAAGGCAGGTCGATCCGATGCTTGAGCACGAGCTGTCATTTTTGTGTACTCAAGCCCGATTTCGTACTTGAGATTCGTTTATAAAACACAAAAACGACTCAAGGTCGACCTCAAGCATCGACCGATACTTGAGTACCGACTATAAATATGGGCCTTAGAGTGTGGACCGTATTTCTATAAAATTTAAAGAAAACACCTCCTAGTAAGAATTCTCAATTAATTTTTTTATCTATAACTTTATTTACAGTGCTGTACTTTGCTATAATTTACAATTTTATTAACTCTATGAATATTATTGTAGAAACCCGGTATATTTTGATTAAGATTCTAAATTATGTTAATATTTTTTTATAGTATTGTCACAGCAGTCCTTTTAATTGTATATTGTGTCACATCAGCGTTTAAATAATCCAGATAACTCGTTTCTACTTTATGTAAATGGTAAAAACACGTACAAGAATATATAGCAAAAATAGTTACATAAAAGCAGCTACACCACAAAGAAGAAGAGTAACATTCATGAACCTCTTTTCAAAATCTAATCAAATTAAATACGATAAATTTTCTACCAGAGAATTAGATAATACCACTTTTTTGTCAGGTACTATAAGCTTTCAACATGTAAATATTTATCTGCCATTGATAAGTAATTTGTCATATCTTGCCGCTATGGCAATATAATATATAGATATATAAAACATTAGAAATTGCTGGGTAATTCATTGAAGTCGTAAACAATAAAGTAAAATATAGACGATTGTGAATGAGAAAAAAATCGATTAGCATAACTCATAAATTATTATCAGCAGAAAATAAATGCACTTACCCCATTTAAATGTTGTACATTTTAGTTCAGCTAAGTACAGCGTCGAAACTCGGTGGTGGTGACCACAAGGGAATGATATTTCGATGGTTAACTGTGGGTGCTTGCGCTACTAGATCTGGCTCACTTTTTATATCGCCAAGGGGTGTGATTCTGTGATTAAATATACCGATTGTGTGAAATTCATACAATAGCGTTTGAGACTTGCAATAAATTTGAAAAGGTTTGAGGAAATAATCTTTTAAAAGCCCTTAACTCGAGTGGTTAATTCGTAGACAAGTGGTTCTCAGATTTGATAAAAAAAAATAATTGTGGCCCATTTGCAACGTGACACGTTGCAGTTCCGTCTAGATCTCTGACGAGTCAGGTCGTTCTGCTGCTTAAAAAAACGGACATATTTCGAGTTGTGACTTTTTTTCATTTTTTTCATTTTGTTTTATTGTATGAGAATTCAAAGTGCCAAATAAACATATTTAGGTTGACACTTTTTCTGTTCCATGTAAGTGCATTTATTTCTGTTTATTTTCCAAGGTGTCATTTTTCCCTTTGAGCTCTAATTTAATTTACAGCTGAAACAGGAGTATCGTACATGAAAAATAAAAATAATATTATATTTAATGTGAAAGTAATGAAGCACTGTAATACAGATATTCTCTTCCTCCATTTTGTGGCTGAGAAAAGAATGATTTTTTTAAGAATGTGGTAGGTTTAAGTCGTAAGCATGGCTGATGAGAATATTTCTCTTATAATGCCTAAGCAGTAATAGAAAATGACATCTGGTATTGGTTTTAAATAAAAATAAATTGTCATCTCGGATTTCAAGAATTAAAGGCTAGGCGATGACACCATGCAATCGCCGACGGCAAATACTCACCAGGGTTCCTAAAATAAAAGTTCCATTCCCTCCAGCAAAACATCTACACAGCACTGGAAAGGAACTCCCTGATAAGTATTTTGATATATTATAATTAATCTTCTTAAAATATCGCAGCTAACAATTTTAAGCAAATAACGCTGTTTAAGAGCCGTTCCTAGTATGGCTGGCAACACCTTGAAGTGCCTCCCTTTGACTTGTTTTGCTTTTTCTGCCAATAATTCCTCTTGTGTGCTCCTTATCAATCATGCCACCTTCTGAACCCCAGTTGTTTAGTAGTCCACCTCTACAACTTCACACGCATTCGTCCTCATGTTTACCACACCCTCTCGCTCCATAGAAAAAAAGGAGCACACCTTCCTTGAAGACACAATAGCCTAAACAAGGTTAAAGCATTGAATCGATTGATTTAAACTTAAGTGCCGCTTCCACAGCTGACCTTAACTTTTCTTCATCTGAGTTAACTTCAAGTGGTGAGCCATCTTAATATTCTGAACAAAAGCTCCATCATTAATTTGACTGAGAGATCGTTTCCTAAACGTGGTAAGAACAGACTACGTAGGATCCCAGCAAGGAAAAAAGAGACAGCAAAGCTACATAGAAATATGGGAAAAAAATATCAATCAGTGTCGAAGACGTCAAAAATATTTAAAAAAAGAGAAATTCTAGCTTTATGCACAGAAACATTTAAACTTTCACGCTTAACCAGGGTTTCATAAGATAAGAGGAAAAATATTTTTAACAAGTACTGGACATTTGGCAACTAAAACTGCGTCATTATTTTATTGTTGACCATTGAAAACATTCAGCCCAAATATCGGTACATGCGTACAACAATCATAGAAAGCTAAATAATGCATTTTACTTCCATATAAAGGAGAAAAAAGTAAGAGTTTGCAAACTAATTTTCGAGAATACGTTGAAAATAATGACATATCAATAAGAACCGTTTTTGCAAAAAAGGCGTTATTTGGTAGAAAGGAATTAGTAAGAAGCCATAATAACTCGAAGTCAAGTATAAAAAGCCATTACGTCGTGCCAATACTTTTGGAGAGTGGTAAAAGTAAAAGTAGCTTTAAATAAAGACTATGTAAAAGAACAGAGTCTTAGGATGTACTTACGCATTTTTAACAATGAATTTATTATTTTATTTTTTTCTCCAAAAAAGATTTGTGTAATTTAGGAGAATCGTATAAAAATTCACCAGAAGTATCAGACATAAAAATACAAGAAGCACCAGGCAGAAAAAAGTTGAGTCGTAAATCTAAAGAATAAGATAAGAAATATGTTGGTGAAAATTTTGTCTTTGCAAGATTTGACCTTCAAGCGTTGATGCCATGACCTAAAGGAAATTTGTCAATATTTTAATAAAAATCCAAAATAAACTCTTATAATTTAACCATTTGCGAATTTGAAAATGATGCTGTAAAAAGATTTTATTTGCATGAGGGTAAAGGATATCGTGGTGCCAATGAAATACGCTCTTGCGTATATATTTAATTATTATTTGGAGAAGAAAGCTTCCGAAATTAATAATGACGATTTATAATTCACGTTCTACAACTGTTGCGGGCAAATTAAGAATAGATATATCATTTTAATGTTTTTGCACGCTGTAAAAATACTGAAAATAAAAGCTACTACAAACAAATTCTTCTTCTTTACAAAATGAAAGGTGATTAAAAGAAAAATAAAAAAACACTAAAAAGTGGTCCAATTATAATTCCGCAACAGTATACATTAATACAAACAGCCAAAAACCTGGCAATCCATATTAGGTGAACGAAATAGGTCATTCAAATTTCTTTCTCAGACTTAAAAAAATTAAATAGGATGGCAGGTAATAACTACGCTTAAGATGTGACTGGCAATTTTATAAAAATGTCTTGTTTCAAAGTACTCAGGTTTTATGAAGTCTAGACCAGATTCAGTTGTTAAACTGTAATACAATGAATTTTTATTAATTAAAGTGCGAAAAAGAAAAATGCAACCGTCTTTTGTTTTGAAGAAAGCTTACTCAAGAAAAATAGCGATTGAAAGAAGAATGAGAGACGACTGTTTGAAATTAATACGTTTAAGTCACATCCCGCAAAGTTATATCGATATTTTTATTTTCCTGTTTTCTTGAATTCTAAATACACTAAACTGGTCTTGTACATAATTAAATTGAATTCATGTTTAGAAATTCATACTGTTCTGTTTGCAGAATTATTATTTTTTTGTAATAATATTTTTAAAAGTAACAATTATCAAATAATAAAGCTAAATAAACAGAAATTTATTTTTAATTACTATATTCAATACTGTCATAAATAAAAAAAAACGGGTGTGGCAGTCCAGTGGGACTGCCGGTAGAAGTTATACTTCTATACACGTGTTCGCCGTTACACATTTATATGGGAGTCAATCTGCACAATCATTACATATGTAATGCTATAGGTAAGGGAGAGCAGAAAGAGAAAAAGAATTAGGTATACAGGTATATGGTGCATTGTTTGCTGTATATAAACATTTGACCTGTAATAGGAGTAAAGTAAGTAAATGAAGGATTCAATTAATATTTTAATGAAAATATATATTTTTATTTCCATATATGTGTAAAAGGAGTTGAATGCAAAAACATTTTTTTTATTAAATTTAGTTTTGTATTCCTGATAGAGAAAGAGAGAGAAAATATATTATTTTACTTATATCTTACATATGTAGTGATTTCACCGATTCACTTCAGTGCAAATTTCCAACGCCGACCGCGTGTATAGAAGTCTAACTTAAAAAAAATTATGTTTGGTGATACAACTGTCAATTTATCTGACATTGACAAATACAATATTTAACTGTTGTTTGTTGTGTATATAATAAGTACACATTTGAACTTTCTTGAGATATTTATAAGTTTTAATTTATAATTTAACATGCCTAACGAGGCTTGTTACTCGGATTATGTTGTACAACTCGGATTATATTGTAAATTTTCATTTTATTTAAAAATTTAGCATTTTTGCGTATATTACATAATATATATTTAATAAAATTAACGTGGGGTTTTTAAATATTTCAAAAATAAAAAAGGAAATTCATATTTAGATTTGAACTCACGTACACCAGCGTATGAACCAAACTCGTAAAATATTTGCCAATTAGACATGACACAAACGTATTTCAAAATTGACAGTTCTCGGTCATACAGTGATTTATTGAGATAATTATTTTGAAATAAAAAATAATAAAATAATTATGAACATTTAATAAATAATACAAAACATATCACATAAATAATAATATTAATAAATATTATATATATTTAATATTATATATAATATTAAATATATATATATATATATATATATATATATATATATATATATATATATATATACAACTATATATATGTTTTATGTAGGAACAATAATTATGAACATTTAATAAATAATACAAAACATATCACATAAATAATAATATTAATAAATATTATATATATATATATATATATATATATATATATATATATATTTAATATTATATATAATATTAAATATATATACGAAAGGAACATTTTTATTCTCGAGAGAGGAAGAGAGAGAAAATATATCTTCTGTCTCTCTCTTACTCATTATCTTACATATGTAATGATTTCACCGATTCACTCCCGTACAAATTTCCAACGTGGAGCGCGCGTATAGAAGTATAACTTCAAAAATTCAATCAACAACAAAAGAAAAACGACACTAGTCAAAAAAGGGATTTTTTGGGATTTTGTGTACTATGGAGTCTACATTCTTCCTTTAAATCTAAGTAAAAAAAAATATATGTGACCCAAGAATTAGTTTTGGCTTAAAATTATAATCTGTATCTAATTGAAAGCAAAAGTGTTTTTTTACTCTCCTGGACAATTTAATAATTTTGATTTGTCACTTTTTTTTGCGGGGTGCGATATATTGAGTAAAAGAAATAAAGTTTTGAAAATAAAATTCAGCCAATGACTAAATTGACTATAAAGTTCATTGAGATCTTCTAAACTAGGCTTATTTGTAACGTATTTTCAGCATCATCTGTATTTCTGTGGATTTTGTGTCTTAGCCGATTCCCAGCTTTTCTGTATCTTGTTAGTGATCCCTTGTTTTAGCTACTAAAACCAACTTTATTTAGAGTCCGTGTTTTGTCGCACATCGAACTTCTATAAATTTATGGAAATAAATGCAGTAGGTAGAAAACCGGCACTGCTCGAGAATGCCTTTATGCTAACAATTCACAATTTAAAATCGTAAAATTCGGGAAATAAAAAGTTGAATGGGAATTAAACGGGAAGAATACAAATAGGGAAAAATGGAAAAAAGGAATTTTTGTTAGCAGCAAACTCTTTATTTGAGTTTGGCGTGTTTTTATACCTAGACCGGAGAAAAGTTCTGGATGTGAGAAAAACTTTATAAATGAATGTATGTTGAATTATTGTGCAAACATAATAAGCCAACACAAAGAGTAAACAAAAAGTGAATACGCAGCAAAAGAGGCGTTGAATGCGAACTACAACTTATGGCAACGCCGCCGTCCAAATGAACAAACTCCACATTGGCGGTGTACACACTGAGAAAAATAAATAAATATATACGTTTTACGCCCTAATAATACGTAGGTAGTTGGTATTTTCTTTTTTTTGGTTTCAGGTATTATTGCGTTACGGGTGCTGTTTTTATTATAAACCAAATAAAAGAAAAATCAAAAAATTTTAATACCCTGCAATATTTACTTTTTGGGTACGGAATTAACAAAAAAAGGTTAGTGGATAATTATAATCATATTACACATTGTGTAATAACTTTTTTTGTCACACTTTAACACAATTTTTTACCTGATAATTATAGAAATCCGACATAAAGTTTATATGATATAATTTTAAATTCAGAAATGTATAGAAGAAAAATTAAAGCCCGAGAGCCAGAAAACAGTAAGGTTTTTTTATGAAAACCTTACAAAAATCTTTTTAAAAGTCCTTATGTTTCTTAACCTTTGTGTCTATACCCAGGTACCTGAGTATCCTTGTTAATTGTTTTATCTGAATCATTGACGATAGTATAAATATTTTTATTCGAGCTTCTAGTTATTCCTAAAATTATTTAGAACGAAGAGATTTATAATAAAAACCAAAAAAAAAAAATTCATATAATATATTAAAATTACCTGTCAAAGTTTTTACACCATTACGTCCATATCCGTGGCACCCGGGTAACACTAATGTTTAGTAAATTATGAAGCTCTGTCTAGTTTTTTTTATAATAAAAGTGATATGGAAACGTAAATAAAAGTTACATTTTAAACACATTGTCCACACTTACTTATATTTACTGAGTGTTCGTTACATAGTGGACGATTACAAACATTACATGATTTTCGTGTCTTTCTTAGCCGCTTTTTCGCTAAAGACATACAAATGTAGCAGTTTCCAACAAGTTTGAGGCGTCCAGTGGAATCTCGAAGTGGTAATGACTCTGCAGTATTACTTGAATCTGTAGGTAGAGGTTTTCCTAACATACATTTAATTCCTGACCTTGATGAAAAATTTCGGTATAAATTTGGTACTTTAGATCTAGCAGAAATTGCAGGCATCACTAGTTGTTTCCCTAAGTCTTGTAGAAAAATTCTATGCTTACTGGTTTCAGTAGAACTCTGTGGATTATTCTCTGTATAAATTATATAGGTTGCTAGGCAAGCTACGTCTAGGATATTGTAAAAGAAGGCTACTGGCCAACGCAAAGTTCTGCGTTTAGTGGAATAATGAGAAACCATTTTGTCCATGTTGTCTACGCCTCCTTTAGTTGTATTATAGAACTGAATTATTTCAAGTTTATTTTTTGGGCCACTTACATTATCGTTGTCATGCATTGTTGACAGCAAGATAACGCTTTTTTTCTTTTTTGGTACATATAAACAAATAGTAACACGATCTGCACTGAATCCGTGTAATGACGATTCAGGCTCACGCTCTGGCGAAGGCAGCATTTCTTGTGGAATATATGGTTTGTTTCTTTTCAAAGTACCAACTAATGATAAATTCCAAGACAACAGGAAACGGGCTAGTGGAAGAGTTGTGAAAAAATTATCCATTGTTATGTTTCGTCCAGAATTTTTGTATCGGTAACACAAAACTTTTACTACGCGTTCACCTTGATTAGTTTCACGTCCAGTCGAATTTTTTCCAGTATAAATTTGTCCAGTAAGTGGATACGAATTATTGGCGTCACAAACCCACCAAACCTTGATGCCATACTTGGCAGGTTTTGCTGGCATATATTGCGTGAAACGTGTCCTACCTCTAAAAGGATATAACTGTTCATCCACAGTAAGAGAATCCGACGGTACATAGTTACGACGTAAATTATCATTGAGAAGATAGAATATGTCTGTAATAGCTGCAGATTTATCATTTTGCAAACGTTCTGCACGTGTTTTGTCATTGTCAAACCGTAAGAATCTGCTGATGCTCCAAAAGCGATTTATGCCCATACTTGCTCGGTACAAAGGATGAGAGTCTGTTTTCCATAAATCTTTCGAGTGCTCTGAATTTGAATGCCGTACTCCTGCTGTAATAAGAATACCTAAGTATGCATCAAATTCTTCTGTTGTGAATGACTTCCAAACATTTCGAGGTTTTTCGGGGTTTTCAACATTATACTTTTCACAAACGCTATTAGCTTTTCGATTGGTTTCGCGTATAATTATGTCACACATTACGTCACTGAAAACACATTTGAATGTATCTCTAATCGAAAGAGTTTTAGTGGAACGTACTGGGCCCGTTTTTTCACGCAAAAGGTTACGTTTCAGTGTTCGACTTGCAGTAAACGGTTTTCGTTGCCAAATCGTTTTATCTTTTGCAACCAGAACATCACTTTGGGAAGAACTTTCTTAAAAATCGTCAAAATCTTCATCACTACTATCGTCGCCGTCGGTATCGATTTCAATCTTATTATTAATATCAGTAAAAACGTCCTCTACGTCAGAAGCTTCATCTCCATCCGGTTTGCTTTGTGAAACATAGTCCTCATCTGATTCCTGGTTTTCGATATTTTTGTCTACTTCCTCATCTATATCGTCTATAAATTGTTGCAAGTACTTCTGTTGCTTTTCATACGTCATTCTAAAATTGAATTATCTATGTATAAAACATTGTAAAAATAAACAGTAATAACTTACCTTCTAAATTCGCTAGCACTCACTTCTCTTCTTGCCATTATTACAAGTAATTATAACATAAAACACGCATATAGTCACAAAAATATTAACAACTTGTAAGCACAGTTAAATAAACACTGATAGCAAACAAAGAAAAATCCCAATTGTCTGTTATTTTCGGAATGTACAAACAAGCGAAACAATGCCGGGTACCTGGGTAGCACGGGTATAGACTCCCGTATCAGGTACTTGGGTATTGACATAACGGTTAAGAGAAATTGGCTCCAAAGGCGGAAGAACTAAGTTGGAATTAGTCAACGGCATGGGAATGCAGAAGGCAATGGGAAACCATTGCATTAAAGGCTTAACAGAGCATCCTTAGTAAAATCACAATGGACAGTGCAGTAAACATCATAAAAGAAATGAGACGACTTAATATAGATGTATTAGGGTGCAGCGAAGTTAGATGGCCGAACAACAAAACCGAATCAGACGAACATCACATCTACTATTCAGGTTATAACACAACAAATAATAGAAATGGCGTTGCAATTGTTATTAGGAAAGAATGGAATGATGCGGTTATAGAATTTCTACCAATCTCGGATAGAGTACCTTTGTTTAAAATAGATGCAAGGCCAAACAACCTTAATATCTTATAAATTTATGCACCGACATCGGATAGCTCAGAGCACAAGATTGAACATTTTGATGAAAAGTTAAGGAATGCATCGAAAAATATAAAAAAAGAAGAAGTCAGTATAATCATGGGAGACTTTAATGCCAAAATTGGAAAGGGTACAGAAGAATGCATAATAGGAGAATATGGATTGGGTATACGGAATGAAAGAGGAGAACGACTGATAAAAATTTGTCAAGAAACATATAATGTAATCATGAACAGCCAATTAAAACTACCAGCTGGAAGGCTATATAGCTGGAGGTCTCTCGCCAATAACCCGCAACAAATAATTAGAAATCAAATAGATTATTTTATAATAAATAAAAGGTTTCGTAATGCAGTTGCTTCAATGAAAATCTATCCTGGAGCAGATATCAACTCCAACCATAACTTATTGCTTGCTGAACTGAGAGTGAGGATAAAAAAAACTCGAAAGTCGGGCGTTATAAGAACGGTGAACATACAAAAACTGAAACAAAGCAACGTAAAACAACAAATGCAAGAAGAAATAAACACCAAAATTAACGACATTGCAACACATAATAGGAAAGATATAGATACAATGTTGAACGAGATCAAAGATGTATTAGTAACAACAACAATAAACAACATCAAACAGGAAAGACAAATAAACCAACCATGGATGACACATCAGATTTTAGAGCTTATGGAGCAAAGAAGAAAGGTTAAGAATAAAGATGCAGAAAAGTACAAGGAACACCACAAACAGGTACTTAAAGAAATAAAATTATCAAAAGAATCCTGGCTGTTAGAGAAATGCTTAGAAATAGAGATCCTATAGAAAAAACTTGATATATTCAATATGCACAGGAAGATCAAAGAAATGGCAGGAATATATAGAACAGCAATGCCCACTGCACTGTTTGATAAATATGAAAACATACTATTCAATACGCAAGAAAAACTGGACAGATGTCAGGAATATATACCAGAACTGTTTAGTGACAACCAACACATTGAAGTATATGACAACGTCGAGAATGGACCAACAATAACAAACTCAAAAGTAAGATCTGCTATAAGTCGTCTAAAAAACAACAAAGTGCCAGGACCTGATGAAATATATGCTGAGGTATTCAAATTGATAGAAGATAATCAACTTGACATTATGACAGAATTATTTTACCGTATATATGAAACAGGAACTGTACCAAAAGATTGGTATATGTGCATATTTATACCACTGCCAAAAAAAGCACAAATACTAAGAAATGTAAAGAACACCGAAACATTAGCCTCATGAACCACTCACTCAAAATATTTTTAAACATCATCCATGCTCGCATATACAAGAAATTGGAAGAGGGTATTGCTGATGTACAATTTGGATTTCGCAGCAGTCTTGGCACAAGAGAAGCACTTTTTAGCATACACGTATTAGTATGGTCTCCGAGATACCTGGTGGACCTGGGCTTGTGTCCTGGAGTTTTGTGAAAATTCGATAAAAAATCAGTGCAAACTTGTTACTCGGGGATCTTTAGAGTCGCCGATCACGAATATCTTGACAGTGACGGTCTCCGATACACTCCAATGCACAAACTAGGAGACAAGGAGACAAGGTCCGTTCTGGGCATCAGCTACATCGCACATCACGGCCGACATGATATCAGTGTTCAGTGGCCCCAAAACCCCTGAGCGATAAGTGCCTCGTACACCATGACCTACATGATATAAGTTTTCAGCGATCCCAAAACCCATAAATACCGAGTTTGCACTGATTTGTACTGTATTTCCATAAAACTCAAGAAGACGAGGCCTAGGTCTACGAGGTACCTCGGAGATCATCGCCATCCTAATATTCGTATTTATTCATCCCAAAAAATCCCGAGTAGTAATATTTTAACAAGTTTTAGTGAGATCCATCCAACCACAAAAGAATAGTAGGTTTTGGACTTTTTATTATTTTATTGCCTCGACTATATAGACTTAACGCAGTCTCTTATTTTTGTAATAATACTTGCTTGGCTAATATTTCGATATCTGAAGAGGTGTTTGAACAGTTTCAGTTTTAACTATTCAACACTTAAGAATAAAAACATTTGTTTACCTGTTTTTAATAACCTTATGATAGGTTAAAATCTAGTTAAAAATGGCAAAGTAAAATTTTAACTTAAGATTTTAAAATTTTTTTTACAAAATACAGTTTATTTGTTCATAGAAGTTATTTTCGTGTATCCTTCTAGTAATTCAACCGTTATCTTAAAGACGCTACATTAAATTTCAGCAATATTGCCTAAATAGCACATCCCAGAGCAACGAAATAGTTGAAATATTTCATGTTACAGTTGAAATTATTACAATGTTAACAGTACAAGAGAAGCACACCCGGAACATACTCAACAAACTAGTTTATTTTGCGGTTTTGCGAATTCACGTCCGGAAATTCGCAAATTATTATTATTTTGTTAAAGTAACTGTAATGTTTCCGCAAGCTGGAAATGATTTGAATATATGTGCGTTTGGAAGATTTATATAATGGCAAATAAATTTTAAATATAAAAATGGAAAATATAGATTAACGATAAAAGGCAGTAAAACACATATTTTTTCCGTAATAGCGCTAAACTATTACCAACAACCGTTATTATCATGTATACATGAACAATATTATTGTGCGATGTCATTGTTGTTATACCTCGTTTTTAAACTAGGAGATATAATTCAAATTTACCGTGCCTTAATGCTTGTTTGTAATATTAGTCCAACAGTAGGCAAGTTTACTCCACCAAATTATAAAATATTGACATTAATATTTTTAGAAAAATTTATTATAATTATTTTTAGACATCTTTAGCGACGTCTTAGTGTTATTATAATGATTTAAATGCGAAGTACCAGTGATAATTGACCTCTTTCACCTTAAAAACGCTGAGTGAATTTGGGCCATTGATCATCAAATGAAAAACAATGCATTATACACATGTATAAACAAATAAACTTGATAATCCTGAAATAAAAGCCATGGTAGCAAAAATTAAATAGACAACAGGTCAATTTTGCAGAATAGTGACGGTTAAAATCAAGACTTGCCAGTAATGTGTTAATTTTAGGGTTTGCGAATTCAACAATTAATATAGAACAATTATTATAATATAAGTAGACTGGAACAAAAGGATGTCCTAATCAATCTGACGGTCGACCTTCTACACTTATACAACTTATGCAACATAATGATGAAAAAGTTAAAACATCTGTACGATAGATAGTACACAGCTTCTTCTTCAAGAATGAAATGCCCACTTTAAATAAAATTTTCAGTGAAATTAACAACCGCCCAGATCTTTTAAATATGTGTCGTTCATTATCATATTAATTCTTAAGTCAAATCAATTTTAGGTAAGTAAATATGGGTTACGGACAAATATACATAATAAATGAAATATACCACACAAAAAATCTTTATATTAGGTCTGAGTTAGGCAATCAATTAGAAGATAAACAGCTTTATTTAAAATATACATTTTCTTATTTTGTAGGTACTTAAAGAGAAGTTGTAAAAGTGTTCTCATTGAACGTGATGATATTAGATGGAGACGTAATTACTTAACTTCTATAAAACAGTACAGAAATAAACGTAAACCCTTTAATTACCTTGGCCAAACATGGATAAATGATGGTCACAAAAACAATAAAGTGTGGGTAGATACTAACATAACCAAACCGTAGAGAGGCATTTATTGAGGCGTTGTCTACTGGTTTGAAAAACCCATCACGGAAAGGAAAACGCTTCATAGTTTTAAGTGTCGGATCAAAGTTAGGTTTTGTTAGTGAAGAACTTTTTTATGAAAAAGAGGCAGAATATTATCATGAAGAATTTAGTAATATTTTGCAAGATTTAGTAATATTTTGCAAAAACTACCAAAAACGCAGTCAGTGAAATGGATAATACATCATAATCACAGCCGAAAATTAGAAAAAATTCCGACTTCAACGTACAAAAAGAGGGATATGTCAGAATGGTTACAAATAAAAAATTTTCCGTGAAGGAGATGGTTAGATCAAAACTTTTATATCTTTAAATATACGTTTAAATAAAGATAAATATAATTAATACAGTTGTCAAAGAGTTGACCCCTAAAAACCATATAAACAAGCTGAATTTTGTCAAGAATATTAATTTTGCATCTTTTTTGCATCAAACCACCTTTTTTGTACCACTCTAAGCCCCAGGCCCCAAGTTGTAGAAACGCAAAAAAATCGATTTGTCAAGAATCTGTATGCCGTAGAAAAAAAAGTTTTAAATACAAAATGTAGCTGAGCTAGTTTTAAACAAAAATGTTTATTAGTACTTTTTGTGTAAAATAAACTGTTCTCTCAGAAACAATGCTTTGAATGTCAGTCACGTGCGCGAAATCAATGTTCAGTTCAGTCAATCAATTTGTATCAACCCGATGGTAAAAATTCGATATATTTTGATCGAAGTGTCCTAGAGGAAGAGAAAAATTAGGTATCTTCTATTATTAAAAGCGCTTTTATGTTCTGCTATATGTTTGATTAAAGTTTTACCAGTATGGCCTATGTAAATATTTGGGCAGTCGCCACATTTGAGTTTGCCTATTGAAATGTTTGTTTTCAAATAAATTTTGAAACGAATCTTTTTGTACTTTACTGAAAACAATTTATAATTAATATTAATAATAGTATACATTCATCATCATAAGTGGCTCGACAGTCCGTTGTGGATCTTGGCCTGCTCACAAAGAATTCGCCACTCCTGTCGATTCCTGGCAACTTCCCTCCATCCTCTAACCCCTAGAATCTGTAGGTCTTCTTCCACATCATCAATCCATCTCATTCGTGGTCGTCCTCTGCTTCTTGTGCCCTCTGGTTTTGAAAATGTTAATCTCTTCGTGTATTCGTGATCTGACATCCTAGCAATGTGTCCAGCCCATCTAAGTCTCTGCACTTTAACTAATTTCACAATATCTGGATCGGTGTATAACTGATACAGTTCAAAGTTGTATCTTCGACGCCATAGCCCATTTTCATTTACGGCCCCAAAAATCTTTCTAAGAATTTTTCTCTCAAAAATACCAAGAAGTCTTTTATCATTTTGAGATAAGATCCACGTTTCAGCCCCATATATCAAAACTGGTCTTATTAAGGTCCTGTATATATTAAGCTTTAGTGCACGTTTTATATTTTTATTTTTTAAATGTCTCTGGAGGCCGTGAACAGTTCTGTTTGCTATTGCTATGCGTCTTTTTATTTCGTCGCTTGTCGTGTTTGTTGCGTTTACTAGTGATCCAAGATATGTAAATTCTTTGACTTGCTCAAAGGTATGGTTGTTAATTTGAATTCTTTGTTGGATATTTCGAAGGTTTTTAGAAACCAACATATATTTGATTTTTTCCTCGTTTACCACAAGTCTTAATTCACTTGCTGCGTCCGCAAGCCTTGTAAAACACTGCACCATGTCTCTCATACTTCTGCCCACTATAACTATATCGTCAGCGAATGCGAGAATTTGCGTCGATCTATTAAAAAAATTTCCATTCATTCTAATATTTAATTGTCTGATTGCCTTTTTCAAGGCAATATTAAAGAGCAGACACGCCAACGCGTTCCCCTGTCTTAGACCATTATTAATGTCAAAGAACGTAGAGTTTTCTCCTTCAATTCCAACGCATGAGCTTACGTTTTGCATTGTTAGGTGGGTCAACTTAACTAACTTAGGTGGGATCCCAAAGTCTATCATTGCATTATATAATGCAGTTCTTTTCACACTGTCATAGGCTGCTTTGAAGTCAATGAAGAGATGGTGTGTTTCTATGTTATATTCTAGTGACTTTTCTAGAATCTGCCTATGTGCTTGAATTTGATGTGTAGTTGACTTTCCAGCAGTAAATCCGCATTGATATTGACCGACAATATCCTTTGTAAAATGTTTAAGTCTTTCAAATAATACATTGCCGAAGATTTTATACGCAGATGCTAACAGAGTAATGCCTCTATAGTTCTTACACTCCAGTTGATCCCCCTTTTTATGCAATGGACATATTATTCCCTTCAGCCACTCTTCTGGTACCCATTGATTCTGCCATATAAGTACTATTAGTTTATGGATTGCTGCAAAAAGTTGATCACCACCTTTTTTATACATTTCCGAACAGATGTCATCGATTCCTGGGGCTTTATTGTCTTTGAGTTTTAGGATCGCATTTGACACTTCTTTTCTTGTTGGGTCTTCAGTGTGTAGTTGACGTTGTATATTTTGTTCATTTTGTATATTGTACTCTCCTTCAATATCGTTTATATTTAGATGTTCGCTGAAACGTTGTGCCCATCTGTTAAGAACTGAGTTTTTATCATGTAGAATTTCACCGTTAGTGTCTTTACAAATTTTTAATCGTGGTTTAAATTCTCGACGGCTAATATTTAAGGATTTGTAGTATTATAGCTGTAGCAGAAACGAATTGTTTCGGTCAGCAGTTTCGAAAATACGTATAGCCCTGATGATCGCCAACCTTCGGAACGAAGATGTCACTTGAAGAAGAAGAAGTATTTCCTCGTTTCATTTTTATCGAATAAACTTTGTATCTCACTGAGAGTGTTCTGTTCGTATTCCCTCTTCTTACGTCGATGGATACGTTTTTCCTCTCTTCTAAGACGTCTATACTCTTCATTTTTTCTCCGTGTACAACCTGCGTCAATGGTTTTTTGATATGTTGCGTTCCTTCTATTTGTGGCCATTTCGCACTCATGATCAAACCAATGATTTCTTTTTATGACTTGGTTTTGCCCAATATTTCAACGGATTTCTGTAACACAATATCTCGTATATTTGCCCATAGTTCGTTAATATCTTCTTCTTCTTCTAAGTTTTTTGTCCTTATTTGGTGTTCTATTTGCTGTCTGTATACATTTGCAATGTCGGGATCTTTTAGTTTATTAATAGTCGATTTTTTCTCTCCTTGTTCCCATCTCCTTTTTTAAATTGGATATTATCTCTTTAAATCGTGTTTTAACTAGATAATGATCACTATCTATGTTTGCTCCTAACCTAACATCTAATAAGTTAGAGCAGTGTCTTGCATCGATGATTATATGATCTATTTGGTTAATCGTTTCATTATCAGGAGATTTCCAAGTTCCCTTATGTCTATCTTTATGGGGAAATCTTGTCCCAGCTATAACCATGTTCTTAGACATCGCAAAGTTTATGATTCTGAGACCATTATCATTAGATTCTACATGTAGGCTCCCTTTTCCGATTGTGGGCGAAATAGTATACATTAGTCAATAAAATTCAAATATTTTTTAAAAAATAATAGTAAAATTCAACGTTTTTATGCAAAAATTTTAATTTTTAGATATTTTCTTATTTTTACTAAAGGTGAAAGTAGCATAGTTCTTAATATTATATCCATTTAACACAATTAAAAATATATCCAGCTTCTGCGTGCCATAGAAACCGAGATATTGCAAATTTTTTCAGTGTCATCCAATTTGAAACTCCGTTCGTAAAAAAAAACGCAGATCAGACAGGCGGTATTTTACGACTACCACCACTTTTACTCTTTCTTGGTATGCGAAATCTATAAAATTAATCTTAAATTTATATTTTTGTTTATAATCTATTTAGTTTTCAAATCTTAATGTTAATAAACAGTGGCAAAACGATTTAAAAAAATTTTAATCTTGGTTCCTATTGACCATAAACGATTTTTTTAAGTTTGTGTTTTATCACCATCATTTCAATGACCCTACATACAAACATGTGACACAAAAATATAAGTTATTGTTAATGTTTATAAGCTAAAATTTTAACTCTTTTTTAAACGGTTTTTTTAATAAGAATTTTGATAAAATATTGAAATTTTATTAATATACCTTAAAATTGAAGCCTCAAAGAATCGATTGCGCTCTGCTAAATACCTCTGCAGTCACAGTTTGTGTAAGTACAGTTGTTTTATTAATCGCTTTTTGGGATAAAAAAATTGAATAACTTACAAACCATTTGTTCGTTTTAATTGAAACTCATTAATTTCCATCACTTCTAGGAGTTATATCACATATCCTTAAGTAAGAAAAAAATATTATAAACAATTATAAATTACTGCAAAAATAAGGGTTATTTGCAATTATCTCGGTTTAAAAACTTGCAAATTAAACAGTTTTATAAGATATATAACTTTAAAACAAACTATTTTTCTCTAACATGTATAAAAAAACGTTTTATAGGCATCAAATGTTTTTCACTTTTTATCATTGTTTAATAAAAAAAAGCAAAATCAGCTATACGTCTTTAAGGATTTGTCATCAGCTATCTCTCATAAGTATCTTTTATAACTTTTTTTTCTTTATTGGGTTTTTTATTATTATACAGTGTTTTGGATACAACTATTTTATTTAATATTTTAATAATAAATCTCTTTCATGTTATGATTTACCATTAAAGGTTTTAAAGATTCATAAACAAATAAATTGTTGCAAAAAATAACGTTAATTTATAACTGTTGTGTAATCTCTATGCTCTAATCAGTTACGACTATTTTTTTGTTCAATTAAATAGTATTATTGTATCGACGGATCAATATCGCGATATCTCTGTCGGTGTAAAGTTTAGTATTGTATGATATATTAGTGAGTAGCACGAAGAACACGATATTTCTAGTTAATAGCTTCCAAAAGAGGAAGTATAAAAACAGTTGTATATGGTATTGAGATAAGGGTTTTAATAAATTATTTTTGACGTTTTTAGTGGGAAACTTAAACACCTAGTAGGGTGTTTCAGAAGTAATTTATAACGAAAATAGAAAAATTGATTGTTTAATAGGGAAATATGTATAGAAATTATGCGGCAGTGAATATTAAGTTAGATACAACGTAGACAAACTTGTGGTGATACAATGTTAGTTAAACACTAGAAAAATATTAAAAAAAAAAACAAAATAAAACACTATAATTATTTGTTCTTTTATTTTCAGCTTCTGAGATTTACATATTATGTGGTTGATTTACATCTTTTGTGCGGTCGTCCGACACTTCTTCTGCCGATTGGTCGTCACGAGTCTCCTCCATTCTGCTTATGTGGTTATTTGATTTTTTTTTTCTATTTTGTGTCCATTTATTTATACAGTATACGTTACATTTCCTTCTAATATCTTCACTGCTCTTTCGATCTCTCACCGTATTTTCTGTAATTTTTCTCAACACTCTTATCTCTGCCATTTCCAGTAGCCTTTGTGTGGTGGCTATGTCGGGTCTTGTTTTTAAGGTATATGACATTATTAACCTTACAGCGGCTTTATAAAGTTTTGACTTCTCGGTATTAATGCGTCTGTTTCGCTTTATAGTGTTATTAAGACATCCAGCTGGACAGTGTGCGTCCAAGGTATTTTAGTTCCATTACTTGTTTTTTAAGATGAGTTGTCGTAATAAATTCTTCTGCTCTTATGTTAAATCTGTGGTCCAGTCTCTGCAGATTATCTTCATCTTGGGCCGTCAATATTGCATCTTCTGAAAAACAGATTATTTTTATTTCTTTGTTTACCATTTTGTATTCTGACACTTTGTAAACTGAAGAGCATAGGGCTTACTGAGTCGTCTTGTCTTATTCCGCTGCCTATTTCTAAGTTGCTCATCTATTCTGACTTCCATTTTGCTGTTCTGTTAGATGCTTTTAATAGTTTTTATAATATTTGGGAGAACTTCTCTTTTATACAGAATATGGATTACATCTTTAACTCTTATTCTGTCAAACGATTTAAGTCTTTAAGTCTGTCTTTAAGTCAATCAGACACAAAAATGCTGGTCTGTTATACTCTACTAATTTCTTAGTAATTTGGTTATATAGCGAAAATTGCATCTGTACACGGTCTTTTACAACGAAAACCCTGTTGTTCATCTGCTAAACTTATCCTGTATTACTGCTTTCCTGCTGCTTTTCTGTTCTTCTTTTCAAATATTTTACGAACTTTATTTGTGGTAATTTCTGGAGTTTCCCATTCTCGTGTCTTTTGTTCTTCCTCTGCATAGAGCTTTTTCAGGTAGTCAATTCACCTATCCTTTTCTATGTGTTTTGGTTCTATTAGTTACTTTACCTCCATCCTTTAATCTCTCATAAAGTGCCATATTTCCTTTTGCAGACCGTAAAAATCATGCTCCAGTTCTGTCGAAAACCGTTTCCAGTGATCATTTTTTATGTATGTGTATTTAGTCTAAGACATGTCCAACATGTATATGGTCAAAGAAAATAAATTATTCATTGCGACGAAATTGTGGGAAAAACAATTAGGTTTTAGACACGGATTGAGACTTAGTCTGCTTTATATATTTTAAACAAGCATTTGATAGGTTCTAACACGATAGGCTCTTTGACTATCTAGATTTGGTCAGAAGAGATTATGAGAAACAAATAAGCTTGTTCAGATTACTTTTCTTTCTCTAATCTAGCTCTAGTAAACGATGAAGAATATTTTACGAAAGAGAGTAAATTTTCTGTTAATAATTTGTACATTTATGGGTCCTAATTATTTTATGATTGAATACTTATTTTATCGACGAATAGTCCAGTTTTTTTTCTTGTTATTATCCACCTGTTAATATTTTGAATTTTGCATTGTTCGCGTATACTTTTGTTGATTTGTCTGTCTCTTAATGATATGCCCGCTATTGACCTTAATACTTTCATTTCGATATTGTTGACTTGTTGTTTCATCTTTTTTGTATCGGTCCTTGTCTCCGCTTCATATGTTAGGATTGGTCTTACTGTTGTCTTGTATACTTTTATTTTGCTTTCCGTGGTCAAATATTTGTTTCTCCATATGGTTTCTCGGAGGCAAACACTTACTCTTGCCGCTTTTGATGCTTGCCTTGTTGTTTCTGTTCTTATATCCCTGTCACTAGTGATCTCTACTCCTAGGTAATTAAATTTCATTACTTGTTCTACAATTTTGCCGTCTATTTCTAGTTTGCATCTACGCGGCTCTTTACTGATCACTATACATTTAGTTTTTTCTACTGATATTCTCATATTAAGTTTGTTTGCTGTGATATTGAAGGTATGGAGCTGTATTTGTAGGTCACCTTCGTTATCAGCAATTAGTACTGCATCATCGGCATAGCATAGTATCGAGATTTTATGCGCTCCCATGTAGTATCCGTGTCGTTTTCTTACTTCGTGAATTATTTGATTCATCACCATATTGAATAACAATGGGCTGAGCGAGTCTCCTTGGCCGATAACTCCTTTTAGTTCTATGCATTCTGTTCCCCTGTTGGCATTATAACTCTGGTCTTGTTGTTCTTGTTAATTTCATTAATTGTCCGTATCTGATGGTCTATTTGTTCAGCTTGTAATAAATTTAAGATGTCATTTCGCTTCACCCTCTCAAAAGCACTTTTTAAATCTACAAAGCACATGTATGCTGGTTTTCCATATTCAATAGACTTCTCTATTATTTGTCTGATAATAAAAATTGCGTCTATTGTGCTGCGGTTCTTCCGGAAGCCTTGTTGTTCATCTGCCATGTTCGCTTTTTCCTCGATTTTATCTTTTATGACTGCCGTTAACAATTTTAATGTACTATTGCCTCTATAATTTTCAGGATTTCTCGAGTCTCACTTTTTAAGTATCGGTAGCAGGAGACTTTCCTTCCATTCCGCTGGTACTACTTCGGTATTTATTATATCGACGAATCATTTTAGGAGCCATTTGCATAGTGTTGTTCCTCCATATTTTAGCAGTTCATTGTTTATCTTATCGGGACCAGGTGCTTTCTGTTTTTTTTTTAATTTTTTTATTCGTTCTTGTAGCTCTTTTTCTGATATTAGTACTCTATCGTGAGTTTCGTTAATGATTCTGTCTCTAATAGATGTATATCGTGATATACATATCGTGAAGTATATCACATTTTATATACAAAAAAAAATATTTGTTAAAAATGTTAAAATAAATTACACAAAATTGTCTACTAATTGACCAAAAATTGGACTGTAATAATCCTGAAAACGGCAGAGAAATACACATCTGCCTTCAATGTATACAAACTAATTAAATATGCACCAACTCTAAATCCTAGTAGACTAAACATACATATTAGGATACGTTGAAACACTCTAAGACGTTGTAGCCACAAATTGGAAAGCATGAGATATAAGACAGTTATGCAAAATATGACATAGTAACGAGAAACAATATTTTACCGAAATGAATATTATCATTCCCATGCGAAATGGAGTAGCGTGAAATATTACACAAATTTTAATAATTAATACTGATACAAAATGGGTACTGGTATTACGGGGTTTAAAAACACTTTTATTTTTTAGATATATATTGTAGTGCAAATTAAAACGTTACAGAGAAAGTACGCTAAAATGGAATATCCTGTTGAATTCTCAAATATTACAAATATTAGTCCAAGAGCAAGGTAATAAATTTGTATTGTTCTGAAGCTATTTTCTTGTGGCCTGTTAAAGTAATTACTATTTAAATGGGAGTAAGCCCCAGTTAAAGTTTAAAGTAAGTTTATTGACGTTCTAATTTCCACTTCAAAAATCGTTCTCAAAATACAAACATTAGTAAATTCAGGCATACATTATACATTTTAAAGTGGACGACTTTTTAAAGTACATTTTACATGTAGTGACTTAGTGGGTCTGTCCTATGCTTTTAATATTATTTTAATTGTGACGTTTATGTATACTTGTTAGCACCGAATTTTTACATCCTTAGTAAGTCAAAAGTTTCACTTTTAAACCGTATTATCTCTTTGAAAAAATGTTTTTTAGTCCATATTATTTTTTGAAAAAGGCATGGATCCTGCCGAAACGTCGAAAAAAAATATAAAAATGTCTTAGTATCAAAACAATTTTTTTATGAACCTAAGCCCAAGAAAATCCACTAAAATATATATATATAAATATATATATATATATATATATATATATATATATATATATATATATATATATATATATATATATATATATTGTTATGCTATTTAAATTGTATTATATTGCTTATTTAGAAAAATTCCTGTCTATATTTATTAAATGATCTAATCTCCAATTAATCACAATAAATCAGCATTAATTAATTACAATCTCAGGCTATTTAACTTGTACTATTTACCTTTGATCGTGGATTCAAAATATTTTCCAATTGGCTTCCTAATTGGGATAGGTAATATGACCTGAATAAAATACATAGAATTTCAACTGAACTATATGTGAGATGTCCTTTATTTTATTGAAATTTTATATAACAATCAATCCTGTAATATTTGCAATATACTAACTTTAAATATATGAGAAGTTGTTTTCTTTCATGGACCCAAATGTTATTTTACATTGATTTTTAATATGTGTTATAACTAAGCTCTTTTTATAATTCTTTTTTTTAAATGATCGCAAAATCAACTGTCTCTATTATTTATTCAATTTATTTAATTAATAAATGAAAACCACACTCCTGCTCTAATGAAAATTGACTGACCTTTCTTTCTCTGCCGTGGCAATTCTATGGCCACGCCACAAAAAAAATCCTTTCTCTGCTTCTGCTCCTATTGTGGTCCAGATGACGTACACCTTTCTCCTATCTGTCCTTGTATCTGCAACCCAACAACTCGTGTTAGTCTATGCAGCCTCCTTTTGAGCCAATCTCCGCGCCTGTTTATAACTCCAAATGTTTCCGGCTTCGTCTGATATTAATATTCTTATACCCTTTGGTTTTTCTATCTCTCTGTACCCCGTTCCTCACACTGGTCAGCTTTTACACAGCAAATAAACACACCCGGTAAATTACGTCTTCGGGACTTCAAACAAACACAAATCACAAAGCTCCTTCCTTCTTGGACGACGAAAACTGACTAACTACTTTTTTCCTCCCTCCTATCTCATAGCCAAAAACCACCACCTCCTTGCATTCAAAAATTTACCAATAAAAATCATCCACCTCTGTGACGTATATCGTTACCAACCAACTCTCTCTATAAAACGTCATTCGGGTAATTCCAGAAAACAACATTCTTTAATTATTCTAACTAAATCTATCTGCTTTACAAATATTTCTTACTAATAGCTACAAACGATACCTGTTTCTCAATTCAATGTCTTTTGTTAATAAACTTTTACCGATATAATCTTTCGGGGATAAAAACCACCGCAAATCCCGGTCTATTGTTTACACACTTTCTATATACACTTTTATTCCGGGTAAATCCATTCCACAATAACCGACTTATTTAAATTTCTTATCGATAATATTTGAAAGTCTTGTCTCTGAGGCCTAATGAACAATTCTTCGAACAACTTAAAATACATATTTTGTCTTATACAGGATGTTTGAAAATTTATATGCCCGTGTCTTTATGAAATATTAATAATTTTAATTTTTATTTAAGTAATAAAATTTGTATATCGGTTTTTTATTGCTTATGGACATTCAAAAGTACAACAATATATAAATATATATTATATATATATTATTTATATATATATATATATATATATATATATATATATATATATATATATATATATATATAATTAACTGTAAATAGATGTACATTTAGTTAATATCTTTTATGGATTTTAATTCACTTATTTATTCATTTTAAATCAGAATGTTTTGCAGCTATTTGCAGCCAAACAATTTAATTAAGACCTTTTAGAAAAACACCAGACGCTCTTGGTTATAAACTTACACATTTACACAATAATTACTTAACTGTTTATTTTCTTCTTATTTACCAACCTTTTATATTAAAGCAAATGATGAAAATGTAAAATTGTTCTTTTCAAACAATTTTGAGGTTTAATGAAAAATTCTTTTGTATTTGTGGTAATGTCGTAATGATTTTTATTATTTACAAATGTTTTCTTTGGCGTAGCTGAATGCAACGTTGTGTTTGTTTACGAATAAAAACTTACGGTTCAAGAGTCTTTAAAAATACAAATTTTTGCATTGAGTAGAGACCGCTTTTGTATGCAGAACAGAAAGATTTAAGTATTAATTTAGAACATTTTATGGTGTAGATTACTGTAAAATAAAATAGCTTACAAAGAAGGTAATAAGCAAAAAGAGGAAAAAACGTAATTAAAAAATTATTTTAACTAAAATTAGTAAAATAAGTTTGCGCTAATATTTTAAGCAATATCATGGGCGAATGGTGACAACTGGTGAATGCAAATGAAGGGGAATATTAAGGCGGTAATATCAAAGTTAGGGTTTAATTTGAAACAAACTATTTGACTGTTTCCAGTAATAATTTATGTTATAAAGGTGTGGTTTAGTTTGGAACAAAATATTTGACTGAAGTCGAATGTTTTGACAATCCATCTTGATTAAAAAAGACTAAATTTTAAGGAAAATGTATATTGTGATTAAAAATTAAAAACCACTCGAAAAATACCACAGAATTCTGTTGCTTTACAGACTCGAAATGGGAGCCTATTCAACTTTTGATACACTGTTTAAGATGGTACGATACTTGCCGAGTCCGTAAGGAAATAGAAATAGTAGTAATACAAAATAGTAGGAAAAGAAAGTAGTCTTGATTGACTTGTTTTCAAAAGAACAAATTTTACTGATTAGTTGAGTATTGTAGTCAAACTCGGGCTTAAATAAAGCACACTAATATTTGAAGTTTCAAATTTTCGTAAAATTTAATTTTCTTTTTCAAGAATTTTTACAATCAAATAAAAAAAATAACGATATGTAAAATGTAATGGGTCTTTGTCAAAACTTATCAAAATTTAGATTAAAAATTCTTTATAATATATATATATGTAAATACTTTTTTCTTTTTGGGTGTGGTAGTCAATAAAAACAAAGCTTTGCTAAGGCGTACTATTTATTCTGAATCCAAGCTTTCGGTGGTTTTTTGCCACCTTTATCAAGGTCTACAAAGAAAATTACTATGTTGTAACAGTTTGAATAATGCCAAAAAAAGGCTATAAAAAACTATAAAAAACTTACCCGAATGTAAGATTCGTGGCAGAAAAAATCTTACATTCGGGTAAGTTTTTTATAGTTTTTTATAGCCCTTTTTTGGCATAATTCAAACTGTTACAACATAGTAATTTTCTTTGTAGACCTTGATAAAGGTGGCAAAAAACTACCGAAAGCTTGGATTCAGAATAAATAGTACGCCTTAGCAAAGCTCTGTTTTTATTGACTACCACACCCAAAAAGAAAAAAGTATTTACATATATTTTTTCCAAACTAGTCAAAAAAATTTTGGACTACTTTTTCTTATATATATATATATATATATATATATATATATATATATATATATATATATATATATGCTGTCACTATTTTTCCGGGTTTGACTCCGCGTTGTAAAATGCTGGTTTTCTTGAAAACCATTGTTTTGGCGACGTTTCGGCAAGGTCTCACTTGCCATTCTCAAGCCTGGTGGATCTACTTCTCGTCGTTACTCGATTAGTGTACTAATCTAATTAGTGTACTAATCTAATCGAGTAACGACGAGAAGTAGATCCACCAGGCTTGAGAATGGCAAGTGAGACCTTGCCGAAACGTCGCCAAAACAATGGTTTTCAAGAAAACCAGCATTTTACAACGCGGAGTCAAACCCGGAAAAATAGTGACAGCACATATAGCTCCCGCGGAAACCTCAAAACAAACATATATATATATATATATATATATATATATATATATATATATATATATATATATATATATATATATATATATATATATATATATATATATATATATATATATATATATATATATATATACTCGGTATTTTAGGCGTCGCGCCCTTCCGGTAGGGATCTATGGAGGAGTATCACCAAGCCGCAAGCCCTTTTCTCTTGCCGTACTGCTCCACTCTAGGCCGATCAGACACCAGCATATTCTAGTCTAAGCCGCAGATTCATCTAGAATTTTAAACTGCTGCGTTAGACTTTTTGTTTTTCTGTACACCGAGCTGGGGACCGAACCCACGTCCACTGAACCACTCGCAGTGAAGCGAATGAGAAGCCGGCCGCCCAGCCCGCTTGGCTATCTGACCGACCTTTATAATAAAAATTAGATTTTAAGAATTTTATTAATTTTGGAAAAATTTAACAAAAACTTGTTACACTTTACATATTGTAATTTTTTCACTTATTGCATTGTAGAAATTCTTGATAAAGAAAAGAAAATTGTCTAAAAGCTTATATCTTCAAATAGGTATGTGGTTAAGCCGCAGATACTATTCCCAAGTAATAAATTAAATTTATGCAAGCACGTAAAGATTTTAATAAATTCTTTAAACGCTTGATTTAGCCATTGGGTAAGGACATGTCGATTTTGTTTTTCACTTGCGCATTTTTAACTGAATTCATATTTCTAAAGATGTCATAGATGTTCAAGTTATGGCATCATTTACATTATTTTTAATGACAGTACCTTATTTTGACGCTATTATCGAAAAGATCGCATCTTTTTGTATACGAATTTTATAATTTTTCTAATGTCAGTTACGTCATATATAACATTTCCAGAAATTTATTTGGAAATACTTATATTTTTTTAAATTACATTTTATCGGTTTAAAATCTTTAAATAGATAATGATTGATGGCCGTTTAAGCGACAAGCAACGGACAGAGTATTTAATAATGATAGGTTATGAAGATAGATCCCGTACATAAGCTGAGGTTTATAACTTATTTAACATTAAATATTCCGATAAACCTAATACACAATCGAGGGTGAGCAAAATTTGGATCAAAATTTAGAAATTTTGGCAATGTCGGTGATAAATACACGAAAGCATCCAGGCCTCACTAGATGCTTTTGGCCTGATTGGTCCGGGATGTGAGAATGTGCGTGAGTTAACTGAAGGTCTGAGTGATGCACAGGAGTTGGCTTGTCAAAGATCAAATGGGAGGTATGAAAGAAAACCACCGTACTGGTGGAACGAGCAGCTCGAAAATATGAGAACAAATTGCATGAGAGTAAGAAGGGAGTGTAAGATATCAAGAAGAGTACAAGCAGGATATTTTGGAAAAAAAAATAAATGAATTAAAGCGAATGTAGAATGAATACAGAAATGAGATCGGAATATCTAAGAAAGAAAAATGGAGTAACCTGCTTCAGGATCTTGAAAGGAATGTCTGGGGGCAGGGCTTTAAGATTGTCTGTACCGAATTAAAGAAGAAAAAACACCCTACCCCCTGCCCAAGGATGAGAAACTCTGTTTAATACGGGAACTCTTTCCTCAGGTGGAGGATAGGTGAGAAAGGGTTATCTGTTTGGTAGATGCGGAACTTTTTACTGAGTTAGAACTCGGCGAGGCTGTTGGACGGATGAAGATCCGAAAGGCACCTGGCATAGATGGAGTCATGCCGAAGAGAGTAAGACTCGCCGCACCAAGATTCCCGCAGGTTTTCCTGAGATTGCTAAACAAACTGCTTAAACAACAGCAGTTTCCAAAATGTTGAAAGAAGCTAAGGTTGTCCTTATCCCAAAAGGTAGAGGTGCAGAGGAAGAGGTACGATTTCGGCCAATTTGCCTTCTTAGTTCGATAGCTAAATTATACAAACAGCTTGTAAAAGGCCGCCTTAAGCAACAGCATGCTCTGAGCGACCGGCAATATGGTTTTAGGGCCAAAAGGTCTACCATAGATGCGGTCACAGAAGTAACCTCTTTAGTTACGCAGTATACAAAGAGATAGGTGGCTTTTATCCTGCTTGATAGCATGCCTTTAATATGGCATCATGGGAAAAAATTATGTCCAGGCTGAGAGAATTGGGCATTAGTGAGTACCTGGTCAATGTAATTGACAAATACTTTACTGACAGGTCCATAAGAAAAAAAGATACCAGCATCACTTTGTCGCATTGTGTTCCGCAGGATTCATTACCAGGTCCCATCCTCTGGAATGTTCTGTACGACGGGGTATTGAGGCTACAAATGCCAAGGGAATGCACTCTTATAGCTTGTGCCAATGATCTCGCACTGGTTGCGAAGGCGAGTCAGAAAACGTACATGGCTAATGCGGCTAACAAAGCCCTGCGTCGCATTAGTAGGTGGATCAAAGAGAACGAACTACAGCTAGGGCCTCAGAAAACTAAGGTGTTAGTTCTTAAAGGGATCCGGGAAAAATCCTTTCTTCGCTCTTCCAAATGTATGAACCTTGGACTGATAAATGTTGAATCAATCTTCACCTGTTGCTGGCTATCCTGCCACAACATTAACTTTTTAAAATATGCATTGCTGTTCTGTCATATTTTGACCTCAAGGCCACTGTCTTTTCTCGTTCGGCGTGGTACCTTAATTCTGGTCGCATTTCACCGACAGCGACTGAGAAGCTTAAGAGTGGTAACTTCATTATATATATATATATATATATATATATATATATATATATATATATATATATATATATATATATCTATAATTCAATTTTAATAATTTTACCTAAAGTTAAAATCAAATTTAAATAATAATATACTGTTGGAAGTGCATCATATGATCTTTTTGGTTCTCTGTAAATTAATGTTTTTTACTTAAGTTTTTTCACATATTTTTTATATACATGTACTATCATACACATGTCTTTTGCTGTGCTAAGTTAAGTTAATTTTGTAAACTGTATTCAGTTCAATTAATTGTCTATACAACATAATATATATATATATATATATATATATATATATATATATATATATATATATATATATATATATACCTATGTATAAGTATATTGTTTAACCTCCAAGATCAAGTTTTCCTAACAAGTATCTGATTTGATATAAATGTAACGTGCTGCTATTCAAATAGTCGATTTATTTAAATTCTTCCATGAATTTATTCAGCAAAGAGAAGTTTGCGCATCGAATAAGGTCTACATATAATTCAAACCGACAGACGTTATCGTACATGTTATTTTAGAGAACAACGGAGGCTGTAATTGCGTTCAAAAGAAATAATCTGAACAAAGTATTAAAAGTACCGTAAATAATGAATTTCAAACAAGGATATGCTTTCTAATTTAAACCGTATAAACGATGTGTCAATTGACGCTTATAATTTAAACGGATTATTTAAAATACTTTGAATTTCAATAATTAATATATTCTTTATCTCAGAGAAGGTTTTTCCTAATTACGGAATTTATTATGGAATGGGTGCGTTTACTGTAATTATTCTTGTGCAAAGGAATTGGATGTTTTCGAAGCAAATTTGGTAGTTCCATAAGCTAGCATAAGGACACAAGGTTTCTACACCTAAATGTACGGAAAAATTAATAGCATATATCGTCGTAGTCAGAGCCAATCTTCGTAATATGCTTTTGATTATGTTCAAAAAAATTGGAATAAAAGGAACTACAACAGTAAAGGAGTTTTATTGTTTCTTATGGTTAATGGACCCCCAAATGAAAAAATGAAAAAATCGTGAAGTGCAACCATTTTAAAAGATGTTTTTTTGAGTAAGGGATGAATTTTTCTTTATGCACTAAGAAGCATTTGGGCAAATTCTATGCAGTTTTTGTACACATACATTTAAAAAAAGTTGTTCAAAATTAAACTTTCTATCAAAACCTCACATTTTAAAGTCATGATTTTTTTGACAAAAATATCTTTAAAAAGCAAAGCAAAAAGAAAATAGGAACATACGCGATTTGTCTTTTTTGTTCCATAACTTTTTCCTACGAGCTCATGAATATAGGAAGGTAGAGAAACTAAACTTTTATCCTTCCCCTTTAAAATGACGTTTAGAACATTTATTTATGATTTACAGTATCCTAGATATGATTTTTGTTCGTTCACTAGTTCACTACTCACACCATTTTTGGCCAAGATTTAAGATTAAATATTTATTTATTTAACTACGTTTACAAATTTTACATTTGTTTGTAACAAGTCAATTATATGTATAAGTAAAAAAGGTAATATATAACATACACAAAATACAATATATATATACATTATACCAACATAGTGAGTACATCCATGTTCATGTTACTGCCTTGAAGTGATCAAAGTATTCACTAACAGAGTAAAAAGCAAATTTCCCAAGATATCTTTTCAGACTTACTTTAAATTTATTCATCGAAAGTTGTTTTAAATCCTTAGGTAGGACATTGTATATATTATAGTCAACTGAGTTTTTTTGTGATTTACTCAAACGATACTTAACTGTTCTGATGTTCTTTACACCTCTTGTGCTATAGTTATGTAAGTCAGAGTGTTTAAATAAAGTATCAACGATTTTATGTATTTCCACATTAACGCTGTATAGCCATAATGTTGGCAGGGGTATTATCTTATATTTAATAAACAACGGTTTGCAAGATTCCAAATAGCTAACTTTTGCAATTATTCTTATTGCTTTTTTATGCAATTTAAATATTGTTAGGGCATTGCAAGAGTTTCCCCACAGAATAACACCATAGCTTAAAAATGAATGAAAAACAGAAAAGTACGTTATTTTCAAGATATCAACACTTGTAATAAGTTTTAATTGTCTAAGTAAAAATAAGGTACTAGAAAGTTTACGTTTGGAATGGTCAATATGGTTATACCAAGTCAATGTTTTGTCAACTGTTATGCCCAACAATTTGACATTATTTTTTTTCAACACTCACGTCGAAGGTAGACGAAAAAATTAAACCTTGAGTTTTGTTATCACTTAGTTTAAGTTTATTTGCTAAGAACCATGATTGAGCATTGGAATTTACATACTCAGAAGTGGTTTCTAAATCTGAACGATTTTTATCAGAAATAACAAAAGTAGTGTAATCTGCAAATAAAACTGTTTTAAATGGAGCCATGAAATTGGGCATATCATTAACATATATTATACATAATAGAGGGCCCAGTACTGATCCTTGTGGAACTCCATGCTTTATCTACTCAGAGAGACAATTTTCGTATTTGACTGCTTGGTATCTATCCTTTAGATGCGATGAAATTAGTTCCAAAGGAGTATCTCTTATACCGTAAAAATGCAGTTTATTAGCAAAATATCATTAGAAACACAGTCGAAGGCCTTTGAAAGATCACACAGCGTTATGGCAGAGTGATTATGCTTCTTAAGACCATCAACTATGGCACTCATCACTTCTAAAAGTGCATGTATTGTGGAACGATCCTTTCTAAACCATATTGAGAACTAGTAAAGAAGGTATTTGTTTCGAAGTACGATATAAGACGCTTCTTCAGAATTTTTTCGATTATTTTACTGAATATAGAAACGATGAAAATTGGTCTATAATTGTCT
Source organism: Diabrotica undecimpunctata (assembly GCF_040954645.1). Lineage (NCBI taxonomy): Eukaryota > Metazoa > Arthropoda > Insecta > Coleoptera > Chrysomelidae > Diabrotica > Diabrotica undecimpunctata. The sequence goes on along the minus strand of NC_092805.1, from coordinate 140,216,514 downwards.
ACAGAGTCACGATCGCCCCTTTTAAAAATAGAAACAGTCTTGGAGTATTTAAATGAAGTTGGGAATACCCCGATTGAAAAAATTCTATTAATGAGATGTGTTAAAGGTTTAGCAAGTATTTCACTAGTGCTTTTGATAAAAGATCCGTTTAGCTCATTAGTATCCAAACAATTTAAATTTTTTATTGTTTTTATAACTGTAGATATTTCTTGTCGATTGGTTGGAGACAGAAAAAATGAATTCGATGAAGCTGGAAATTTTTGATAGTTTAAAATTGTATCGTCTGGTGTATTTGGAGGGGATGTTATAATATTCTCAGTAATTTCAACAAAAAAGTTATTGAAAGAGTCACAGATATGTTGTTTGTTGAATTATGTAAACCATTTGTTTTATTTCGCTCATAGTTAATTACCTCCAACACGTCTTGGATCTACTCTTTGAAGTTAATATCAATTGATCATATGCCAGCTTTTTCGTTCTTTTTAACTCAGCATTGTAATGATTTTTATATAATTTATATTCGCTGTAATGTACTGGGTTTTTAGTAGAATCAGCCCGTATTTTATATGTTTGCAAATGATTTCTGATTTTTTAAGTTGTCATTGAACCAGTTAACCGGACGTCTTCTGTCTTTGATAACCAGTTTTTTTAGTGGAAAATACTGACATGTCTAACATGGATAAAAAGTTCAGCATTTTTAAGATACCCTTCTGCGTAAAAGTGCAAGTGCAAACACTTGACTTTTGCTGAATTGATGTTAAGCTTATACTGATATACTGGCCACGATGATCAGAGAAACAAGGTTCAAGAACATTTGCCCGGAACTGATCTTCTTCAACATTTGTCACAATATTATCTATACAAGTGGCAGATGTATCAGTAATCCTAGTATAGTCATGGATTGTTTGTTTTATTCCAAATGATGATATTATAGAAGTCAGCTCACTAGTATTTGCCGTTTTCGCAATAAAATTAATATTAAAATCTCCCAAACTTATTACTTTTAAATTTGGCCTCATAATGGAACCTAATAAATTTTCGAAATTTGTAAAAAAAGACTTAAAATCGTTACATTAACTCGATCTATACACTGTCAATCCAACCGTGTTAATATCTGGTAGAACAATTTCACAAAATTCAGATGTTTGTTCGATATTAAATTTATTACAGTTAATAGCTTCGAATTTTAAAGTATTTTTAACATATATTACAGTACCTCTGTTCTTTTTATTTTTCCTACAGAAACTGCTAGCAAGTAAATATCCGTCGATGTTTATGTAACGGAGGTTTGCTTCACTCTGCCAGTGTTCTGAGAAGCAAACAACATCGAAGCTAAATTCCAACAAAAATAAATCTATCATTTGTACTTTATTTGCTAAACATTGAACATTAACATGGAACATACTCACCAGGCTTTTGCTATTCAAAATATGAATATATATTCTTCCCGTGTCTCTGCTGCAGGCGTATCTGTAGCTGTAGTCAAAGGTATGAATTGTCTGCTGAATGCTTTCTTTTCAGAAAATTTTTAATGAATTTGAATCTTCTTACGACAGATCCACTGGGCCATATAAATGGGTTGTATACATTGTCTAGAATTTCTAAAGGGAAGAACACTTTATAAGATGATTGCTTATTAGTTCTATTTCATTCCTCACAATCAAAACATATTTAAGGCGCCGTTTCTACTTATTTTTTTGCAAACATTCTTCTATAACTTTTCTCTACGCAGATTTGAGTGGGCAATGGTACGTGTAGTTAAAAGTAAAGATAAATTAGCTTTTAAATACTTTCTTTACTTTATCGTGTCCGGACATGTCATTCATAAAATTTCGGCCCAGTATCGGGCTACGTCGGTTCCATCTTTGTTGGCGAGCCACAAATCTTCGAGGGTACATCGATGAGGACAGTTTCTGCATGTAAGAAGATGTTCCATATTCTGTGTTTCTCCACAGTCACAGTTCACATCATCTTGGTCGATTTTTCCCCATTTTGCCATGTTTGATTTTATTAAAGCGACCCCCGTTTTTATCTGATTCATAGTTTTCCACGTTTTAAAGTCTAGGGACTGGCCGGTCCATTGAACTTGTGGAAGAGGAAAATACTCAGGCGGTTCATCCTGCACTGTTCCAAGGAAGCTTTTCCTAGATTTTAGTCGCTTTCGTGGTGTTCGAGTTTTGTATAGGGCATGCCGCTCGTCCGCGATCTGTTTAATTTTCTCTATGTGCTCTGCAACGCCTCTGCGTGTTGAGGGCTCTGCAAAACCCGCTGCTTTATATAGATTTGAGAGTGGCGTTGGTTTCATGCACCCCGTTATTATCCTGTATATCTCATTTAGCGCAGTATCAACTTGTTTGGTGTGGGCAGATCTTCCCCAAACGGGACACGCATATTCAGTAGTTGAGAAACACCGTGCCTGTGCCGTTGTTCTTAAAACGCCAGGACGTGCACCCCATTTACTTCCCGTTAGTTTTCTGAGTATGCTGTTCCTAGTTGTTACTTTCCCTTTCGTTTTTATGCAATGTTGTCTGTAGGTGAGGGACCGGTCCAGAGTTACTCCAAGATATATAGGTTGGTTTGTGTGTTCTAATGTATTACCATTCCAAACAATTTGGAGTTTTTGCTTGGCTTCCTTTGCGCGAAGGTGGAAAGCGCAGACTTGGGTTTTAGAGGGATTGGGTCTCGGGGAATTCTGTAGGTAGTACGCTGTCATTGTTTTTAATGCAGTTTTAAGCTTTTAAATAAGAGGAGTAGAAGATTCTAGGATTTAATTTTAAGTAAGATACAGTTCTTTAAAGTGTTTTAATTTTAATGATTATTGTTGTTTTACATCTATTTTTTAAATTTCTCATTGTAACTGTTTTTTTTTGTTGTTCATTTAGGTATATGCATTACAAAATAAAAATAAAGGTTATTTTCTGTACTTTAAAAATACTCTATTGTAAAATATTCGAGGACTAATTTTAATCAAGATATGGTTCGTCAAATTGTGATGCTTACAACGATTTGTATATACCTAAATGTAAAGTACAACTCGCAGTTGTCAGAGACAAAAATGCCACTAAACCTCTAAAAATCATACGAACAAGATGAATTTTGCTGAGGATGTCAATTTTGAAACCCCAAAAAGAACGTAAAAAAAGTTTTCCACTTTTACCCCCGGGCTTTTCCCCAAAACGGCTTATTGTAGGGGGTGGTAAAAACGGTAAAAACTACTAAAAAATAACTTAATACTTTGTGTTGTCTCCCTTAGCGCCTAAAACTGCCTATTCACGTCGGCCTTATGCTGTCTATGAGGTTGCGAATATCATATTGCTGAATGCTTTGCCGTTCATGTTCTACAGTCAAGCGAAGTTTGTTAATTGAGGCTGGTTCGACTTCGCGACCTCTAATATTTCTACCAAGCATGTCCCAAACATGCTTTATGGAGTTCATATCTGATGAACACGCTGGCCAGTTTATTTTATTAATACCAACTTGCTCTAAATATTGCGTGACACATAGTAGATAGGCTATAGGTCTTTGAGCAGATCCCCCAAAATAGCAGCGTCTGCAACCCCCGGTCGTAAGTGCCAAACGCCTTATTGTAGGATGACGTACGAGGGCTCGTTGGAAAGGGGATGAAAAATGGGGTTGATCGCAGTACGTGCCGTGCTCATCGGAGCATGCCGAAAGGGCATTAATATGTATCTTCGTTTCTCAGGCCAATAGCAACGAAGATACGTTCTAGCGCCCGTTTGGCAATGCCGCCATCTTTGTTTTTTGTCTCAACGTATTTGGTACCTTCTCCTCATTCCAACGAGCCCTCGTACGTCATGATCGGACCACAAGAAACGAAGGTATGACGTAATGCCCTTTCGGCATTCACCTATGCGCACGGCACGTACTGCGTTCAACTCCATTTTTCATCCCCTTTCTAACGAGCCCTCGTACGTCATCCTACGTTAAGCCGTTTGGCACTTACGACCGGGGGTTGCAGACGCTGCGATTTTAGGGGATGTGCTCAAAGACCTATTTATAGCCTATCTACTACACATATTGTAGAGTGGAGTCGACATTATCTTGCATTAACAGCAAATTATCGCCGATATATTGAGAAAAAGGTACTACGTGATTCGCTAATTTTTTCTTAATATACCAGTGTGCAGTCAACGAACCCTCAATAAATAGCAATTCAGTGTGCGCCTCTCGGGATATTTCTGCCCATACCATCACCGAACCCCGCTCCATGGCTTACGTGGGGACTGAAAGTGCACTCCGCAAATCTCTCTCCAGTTCGACACCATACTCGTTTTCTCTCATCTAATGAGTGAAGGCAGTACCTCGACTCATCCGTAAAAAGAACATTAATCCATTGTCCTAAATTCCAATGTTAATTTTCCCTGCAAAATTGTAGTCTAGCCACTCTGTGCCGTGGAAGTAATTTGGGCCCAGTTGCTAGTCTGCAACATTGCAAACCAAATTCATGTAATCTTCGACGAACTGTAAATACACTTACATTATTGCCTCGAACCTATTGAAGCTAATTTCTTGTTTGCACCGCTGTTAAATCACGATCGCGCAAAGCGCTAGCTCGTATAAAACGATCATCTAAAGCGGTAGTTTTGCGCTTCCACTACCCTTTGGATGGTAGAGCAATGAATGTGTAGTACTCTAGCCACGTATTCATAATTTCGCCTATCTTCAACCAGAGTAACGGCTTTTGCCGTAAACAAAATGTAAGTGTCAATATGACATAATGATAACAGTCACCAAAGCCACCTTGTCGTATTACAAAATAATCATAATTAAAAAAGTCTTAAATTGTGGGTGGCAAATTCATTTGGCTCTAAAAAATGAATTAAAGCATATTCTAACATGAAATAAAAAACACAATTCTTAGGAGACATGGTTGCAACTGAAAAATAAAGTATAACAAAATTTTGCAAACGGAATTATTCCATAGGATGTTTCAATGTTAGGATAATAAAACCACTTTTTAAGTCAAATTCAAAATTTTATCAAAAAATTGACTATACTAAATTAAAATTTATAAATTTATACACAATGTGCTAAAAAATTTATCAAAACAGGGCTAAAAATAAAAAAATTTTAATACTTTGAATTTGACCAAAATTTTTGAGTGTATATGTTGCATTTAAACTAAAAAACTTGGAGGATCCGGTACAGGTTAGACAATAAAGCAGAATTATACAAAAAACATAATCTCATTGGCAATTCAACTGCTTTTACTTAACACATTCCCCTGATTAAATCCACATATTTCGTGGTAAGTTAAATAAAAAAGATCTCTTTGTACAACTAGGATTATTTACCAATGGCTGAACCTGAAAGTTTACGTTGGTTATATCTGTTTAACAGATTAAACTGAAAAATATATCAAAGCCACTCTATCTAATGCAAGCTTTGATGTGTGTCGGAAATACAAACGACTGGAACTGATTTCTGCTTGATTATCCGTTTAGTCAAATATAATGGAGTAGCCACAGATTTGACATTTTTATTGGAAGAATAACATGCAAATTCATGAACGGTCCTATCAAGGGAACAAGTCAAGTTATTTCAATCCCTATTTTGCTTCACAAAGTTCTCGGTTATTTCATTATTTACTAATACATTCTCTACGGAGTCCTGCACAAATATTTTCTGCCTATTCATACTGGAAGAGCGGATATAAAGGAATATTTGCACTAGCTAGGTCTGGCTCACAATTTTCATTTACGAATCGATAGTGTGGAATTGGAAACGTTCTATTTTTGAACGAGTAATTTTTGGGAGAAAAAATAATTACAGTTTTATCCTTTTTTGTCAATCTGTAACAAAATGGTGCTTTTATTTTATTTAATAAATTAAGTTTGGTTTTTTCGATTTAACAAATAGAATAAAATAGAATATTTTTTGACATATAAAGAGAATAATAAGTCCTCTGTCCTTAAAAAGCACGTAACATTCCAAATTATTCGCATTTAGGGGCAAATTATTGCCCAGTATTTTTTTGTATTTTTTTTGTATATTTATATAAAATTATTGTTGGAATGATATGATACCATTTAAATATTTTATAATGTTATAATTTTGAAGATATTTTGAAGTGGATTTTATGTACTTCTTGAAGTTGTTATCGAGAAAAATGAAGTCAATTTGAATTCAAACAATTTTATCTTTTCTGTCTGCAGGTGATTTCCAAGTGTATAGCTTTCTAGGATGTTGTTTTACAAAGGTATTGGCTAGTAACAGGCTGTTCTCTGCGCAGAATTGTACCAGTCTATCTCTCTTATTGTTTCTGCTACCAATACTGTATGCTCCGATGTTTTCTCCTTCGTCACCACGACCAACTTTGGCAATAAAGCCACCCATAATCATCATTATCCTTTTTTTGCCAGTCGCATTATTTCATCTATATTGTTATAAAATTTTTTAATTTCTTCTTCTGACTTGTCACTTGTTGGTGAATATACCTGAATAACATTTAGGTTTCTATAGGTTGTTCTTACTTTTAACATTGCAACTCTATGTTTTAGAGAAATGAAGTCTATGACTGACTGCCCAATTTTGTCCGATACTAATATAGCCGTTCCATACTGATGTTCTGGTCGGTTTCTCCTGACCAATAGATGTATCAATCTTTTTGTTTTGTTTTGCTAAACCAGGCCATCTTACCTCACTCATTCCCAAGATGTTTATTTTTGTTCTTCTCGGCTTCAGTGTCTGCAAGTTTCCTAGACATAAATAAGCTGCGCACGTTCCAGGTCGCAGTGCGTACTATCCTGTCATGTATTTGGATTCTTTGTCCAGTTCCGTGGACCTAAATAGTAGTTGAGGGGGGATTCTTCACACCCTATCCCCATTAAAGGGTTGCCCTGCACTGAGGGCCGTTTTCTTATTTCCGTCTGCCATTAAGATTTGTGGGAAATATAATGATCGAATGATCGAAATGTAATATAATGATAGAATAGTAATAATCATTCAGTTCTTCAATCAATATCGGGTTGATACTTTTTTCTGTTTTATTCTGTTTTATTGGTTCGACAAGATTGGATTATTGGGTCGCTTATTCTTTTTTTTAAGTGTGACTCTAAAAGTCTTTTGTCTAACTCTAAGAAAAACGTCCTTCTTTTGTCTAAATATTAGCTTTTTCTTTCAGGGTTGAAATGAACCCACATCATGAAAGCATTTACTACTGTAATGTCAATAATGCTCCTTAACAACGTAGGCCACCTTGTTGATTGTCTATTGCATGTGTAATCGGCAATCATCTTATTGAGTGTATCTACGGAACTCTTTGTGGCATTATAATATGTTGTTATATCTGGCTTTTTTTCTGTCTTTGAAAACTGCGAAATCTTTGTATTCGGAAATAAGAGTATACTACTTCGGTTTACTTTTGAGAAAAGAGAAAGGTTAATGGAAACGAGAGGCCTACACGAAGTACAAAACATCAAATACTCCAGAATCGTGAGACAACTATAGAAGAATACAAAATGAAACAAAGCAGTTGGTAAGAAGAACAATAAACAGTTTGCAAAAAGGAAGGAAAGCGACTTCTACGGTACATAAAAACAAATATGGAGATTCATAAGAAACCATCGGAAAGAAATGGCAGAATTGAAGGAATACAATAACATACCAGCAAACGAATGGAAAAGATACCTGACAGAACTGTTTAAAGGAAAGGAAAATAGTAATCAACACAATAACCTACATGAAGTAGAGAGAGTCATAAAATGACTCAAAAATAGAAAGTCACCAGGACCAGACAGAAAACCCAACGATCTTTTAAAACACGGGGGAGGAAGTATAACCAACCATAGAGATGACACAATTTATACTAAACCTAATATTGCACTGCAAGGTATCAGACGTATGGAGAAACAGCATAATGATACCAATGTTCAAGAAAGGACATAAAAAAGACCCCAACAATTATAGAAGTATAAATCTACTGAACACCGTCCTAACGGTGTCCTAACCAACAAAATCAATAAACTAACAACTTTATCAGATGAACAATAAGGATTCAGATCCTTAAAATCCTGCGTAGAAGCTGTATTTGTACTAAGACAAATCACAGAAAAGGCCATCGAGTACAATAAACCAGCATATCTATGTTTTATAGACCTGACAAAGGCTTTCGATCGCATCCAAGTCGAAGATGTTCTACACCCACTGTATAAAAGTAATGTACCAATCAATATCATACAAACCATCAAAAACATCTACTCCCATAATCGAATACAGGCAAAGATAAATGAAAAAATAACACAGTGTATACCAGTATGGTATACACTGTGTGTTCTTCTATAACTGAGCTAGCATCAATGGGTTTTGCATCTGAGTGCACCATTTTGTTTTAATTATAGTTAAAATAAAAACAAAATAGTGGGCCAAAATAAGTTACTACATAAAAATACCGTGTGATTACTGTGAACGTATGTTAAAGAATGGTTAGTATTCTAGAGTGAATCTTTCCAAGTGCTCTTTATTACTCCTTCATATTTTTTTCTCCTATGTCGTGTTTAAAAATCGTGTTTGTCGGATTCCTAAGATGAATTTAAGACTTTTTTTGTAATTTGGCAACAATGTCAACTTAGATCTCTGATGTAGATAATGACATGCATCAGGATTTATACCATACCAACTGTAGTTAATAGACATATCTTTTAAATAATAGTTATTTTTCACAAACTTGCGAATGCCACGTGAAAATAGTGGTGCTGCAAATTTAAAAACATTATTATTATACAAAGGAGTGTGTTATATATTTTGGGATGTAAGCAATATATATTTCTGGCAATACTACGTTACCACATACGTTTATTAGTTCATCCGGCAACTGGAAAGTTTCTGCATGTAGTACAATGCTACTAGTGGTCAATGTGGTCGCTCTCAGAAAGGCATAATATATTGACCTCAACGAGGTCTGTAGTTCTGGACTTTGGTGTATAAATGCATATCATAACTAAAAGATTATTAGTTGGCTTGTCATTTATTTTTAAAGGTACAATAATTTATTATTTAAGCGTAACATAGTTTTTTTAATAAATGAGAGATAAAGAAAGTGATACAAATAATATTTTAAACTATTTAAATTTCAACAATTGAAAACTACTGACTTTAGTATATTTACGTCTAAAGGTAAGATCAGATAACAATCGTTTAACTTCAGTTCTGATAATGCGCGTTTCAACTATATACATTTTATTTAGCCCGTACAGATGATAATACGCGATTTAATACAGCGCGTATTGAACGCTGCGTTGAGACTACTGTTGGCAACGCGCGTCAACGCTAGTTTTAGACTAGGGTTAAGGGTAGACAAGGGTTAAGGGTTTGCTTAATTATTTAACAAATTTTACGAAATGGAAACGGAAGTTTTTATTACCGAATTATTTATAAATGAAATTAAAAACGTCCTGGGACGTAAAGAGTAGCGTTTATTTAGATCAAAACTTAAAAAGACGGAGAGATTTTGTCCTAATATTCTGCGAAGGAAGTGATATTAAAGAAAAAAGGTATCTTGTTAGTACTGTAGCATTTTCTATTTATCTTGGATATCATAAAAATCGATATACTTTCTATATTTGTGCATTTTAGAATATTAAACGAATTAAACTTCAAGAGTCTCTTTATGTCTGTCAAGTGCCGCTTCCAAGATGATTTATTTACTGTCTTGCTCTTTAATTCGTCTTTTTTCTATTCCGCTAATATAAATTTTAAAATAGTTGCTGAATTCTCAAACAAAATGAACCTGCGATCTACGCAGGGAATAAATAAAGCTCTTAAAAATTCACTTGAATTTACCATTCATGCTCGTTGAGAAGGAATTTTTTCCGGCGTCACTTTTGTTTGTGGCAGCAGAGAGAAAGGTTGTGGTTAAAGATTGCGGCATTGCTAATTTGCCAGTATAAGGTGGGAACCATTGTATTAGGAATTTCTATAATAGCTGTTAATATTAATAGGCAGTAAATTAAAGAGAAGTATGTAGCAAGCCCGGAAGAAAAACAAAAACTAAACAAAAGTTTAAGTTAGTGCCGATTAGTTTACTTTTAATGGTGGTGATGAACCACAGAAAAACGCAGAAATACATATATTAGAGAAAGTGATGCAGTGGAAGAAAGCTGGGCAAAGATTAAGTCTAATATCTTAGCCTCGGACAAGGAAGTTCTTGGTGAAAGAAATATAAATAAAAATAAATCGTTCCCAAGCCAAAGAACTCCATGGTTTTGTACAGAAGTGAAGTAAAAATGTAAAGAAAAGAAAAGTAAAGAAAAGAATACCTGAAATACATGTCAACCAAAATACAAGAGGCATACCATAATTACAAGACAATTAAAAACAAAACGGAGGTAAAGGAACTAATAAAACCAAAACACATACAAAAGGATACGTGGATTGACTACCTAAAAAAGCTATACGCAGAGAAAAACAAACGACGCTAGAACAGGAAACACCAGAAATTACCACAAATGAAGAATTTAATATAAATGTACAGGAAGTTCGGAAAATACTTAAAAACCCGAAGAACAGAAAAGCAGCAGGTAAAGACGGGATATCAAACGAGTTACTGAAATATTGTGGAGCAGCGATGACTACAATTAACAACATTAATTAATAAAATTACAAATCACAATAAAATACCGGAAGAATGGAGAACGAGCGATGTAATTCTACTATTAAAAAAAGGAGATAAAAAACAGCCAGAATACTAGAGGTATACCTTATACCAGAGGTATAAACTTGTTAAATACTACGCTAAAACTTACAACTAAAATTTTACAAGTACTAATAAATGAGAAGATAAGTTTAGCAGATGAACAATAGGGTTTTCGTAGTGGAAGATCGTGTATAGATCCAATATTCGTCATAAAACAAATTACTCAGAAATCAATAAAGTTTAACAGACCAGCATTTCTGTGTCTGATTGACCAAAAGGAAGCGTTTGACAGAGTAAGACTCAAAGACGTAATCCATCTTTTATATACCTAATAGAGAAGTTGCCTTAAATATTATAAAAACTATCAATAACATCTACCAAAACAACAAAATGTAAGTCAGAATAGATGGACAACTTACAGAACCTATAGAAATAGGCAGCGGAATAAGACAAGGGGATTCATTGAGCCCCATGCTATTTAATTTGATTATGAATCATCAAAACCGTTAAAAAAGAAAGAGGATACATAATGGGAAACAAAGAAATCAAAATACTCTGTTACGCAGACGACGCAATATTGAAAGCCCAAAATGAAGATAGTCTACAAAGACTTTTTCTTTTCGTCTTTATAGAGAGGGGGTCTGGAATCTTCAAAAGACATCTCAGTCCAGGAAGTCCCTGACTAACTTTAGTGCAGGATCCGTTCTTCGTACTCCCGGCGATAGTTCCCGAGGATCTTTAAAATGCCTACCTGCTAAACCAGACCCTCCTCTGTCATCCAGCGATCCGAAAGCTACAAAGACTATTATAGTCTACAAAGACTGGTCCATATATTTAACATAAGAGCAAAGAATTTAATACAACAATCACATCTCAGAAAACTTAAAGAATAGCAGTCAGCAAAGAACCAACCAGATGTAAAATATAAATTGATGGCATCAGTATTGAACAAGTAATGCAAATAAAATAAAGATGAAGTTAAATGTGTCGATAGCCATTAAAGTAAGCTGTATACCCAAGCTTAATCAAGCCATTCAGAGCGATGCTGAGAATATTTATATTCCAGTATGCATCAACAATTTACCCATATAAATTACCATCATTCTTGTACTCATTGCGTCGAGTAAACCGTCTTCGTATATGCAAATAAAATACCTGGGAATTACACTGTCTAGCTATGGAGACCTGGACAAGGAAGTGAGAGATCAAGTACAAAAAGCAAATAGACTGACAGGATGCCTTATTAACACTATATGGCAAAACAGACACATTGACACTGAGATAAAGTCAAGGCCAGTATAACACCAATAATGACATACGCCTCAGAAACAAGACCCAACGCAGCCACAACGCAAAGACTGCTGAAAACTGCAGCGATGAGAGTACTGAGAAGAATTACAGGAAATGCGCTGAGAGATCGAGTAGTGAAAAAATTAGAAGAAAATGTAACGTACAGTGTATAAATGAATGGACACAAAATATAAAAAAAAAGAATGTAATAACCACATAAACAGAATGGAGGGGACCCGTGTCCTCAAAATAGCAAGAGATACGTCACCAATCGGAAGAAGTACCGAACGACCCCGCAAAAATCGGTATTAATACGCCAATGAATAAGCAGAATTGCTTATATAGAGGAAGAAGAAGAGGTAAAAGAGAAGTTTAATAAAATACCTCTATAAGATTCTGCTACAACAGAATTAGATTTCTGGTAGAAGTAAAGGAATTACCCTCTCTCCAAAAATCTGCAATATGTTCTAATAGCCACATGTGATTAAAAATTTTTAATAGTATTTCTTTTCCTTTCTGATAAAAATATGCTAACATAATGTATACTATCTATTCCTGTAGAAGTATTTTCTTATTCTTAAGACTTATTTCTGGATTTATTTTTGGACTTATTTTTGGATTCAGAGCCGGCATGGGAACGAGAGAAGCCCTGTTCAGTTTACTAGTTCTCGCCCAAAAATGCTACGACCAACAGAAAGATATATTTATATGCTTTATAGACTTCGAAAAAGCATTTGATAGAGTAAGACACGACCTACTATTAGAACGTTTGCAAGAAGTCGGTTTAGATGGAAAAGACATCAATATCTTAAAAAACTTGTACTGGAACCAAAACGCCAGAGTTAGGATCGAAGGTTCCACATCCGCAGAAGTAGAAATTAGGAGGGGAGTTAGACAAGGATGTGTTCTGTCGCCTCTGCTGTTTAATCTTTACTCCGAGTTTCTATTTAAAGAAGCATTGGAGGATTCCAAGGATGGAGTCAAGGTGAATGGCGTAAATATCAACAGTATCAGATACGCCGATGATACAGTGTTAATTGCGGATTCCGACGTAGGTCTACAACGACTCATCGACAAGACCAACTCGACCTGTGAGCAATTTGGTATGAAAATAAACATTAAAAAAACCAAAGTGATGTCAATCCGAAAAAATCAAAACGTACCTCAACCTTGCACAATAAATGGGCACATTTTAGAACAGGTCAATAGATTTAAGTACCTGGGATGTTGGATCGATAGCAGCCTAAATCCTGATCTAGAAATAAGATCGAGAATAGAACAGGCCAGAAAATCTTTCGAAAAAATAAAAAAACTGCTTTGTGATTCTCGAATAAAACTCGAAATTCGACTACGTTTATCAAAATGCTACGTCTGGTCGACTCTTCTATATGCAGTTGAAACGTGGACTCTAAAAACATCAATAAATTGGAGGCCTTTGAAATGTGGATCTACCGGAGAATGCTTAAAATTTCATGGACATCGCATACCTCAAACGAAGAAGTGCTGCATAGAATAGGCAAGGAAAGAGAACTTTTTAACACAGTAAAAGTTAGAAAAACATCATACCTAGGCCACATACTGAGAAATAATAAGTACCAATATGCCCAACTTATAGTGAAAGGAAAAATCGAGGGAAAGAGAGGCCTAGGAAGGAAAAGACTATCCTGGCTCAGAAACATCCGACAATGGACAGGGCTAAATTTTGAACAGCTAATAAGAACAGCTGAAGATAGAGAAGATTTTAAAATTGTAGTAGCCAACCTCCATTGAGGAGAGGGCACTTTAAGAAGAAGAAGAAGACTTATTTCTAAGTCATATAAACTAAATGACACTGATATACTTTTTATTAAAATAATTTTTGAAAATATGTTATCTGGACATAATTTTTTTAAAAACCTATTCTCCTTCGGTCACTAAATCGAGTTGTGGTTTTGTATACGTTTGGTTTAATTACACATATTTGTTATTGGTGTAGGTATTAATTTTACAAAAATTCTTCCAAGCATTAAACTTACTCTCAAATATAACTTTGGGTTTTACTAAGTAAGCGTAAAGCAAATTTAAGTTTAGTGTGGTTAAAAGTGGCTTGTTTGTTTAATCACATTAAAAGCAAAGTTTATAATGGCACAGACAATCAATAAACACATGTTTACTGTCGAGTTTAGCACACTACCTACTTGTTGTAAGATTATTTCCAAAATAACAGAAATATCTAGATCTAAAAAATTAATAATTATAATCAAATTTTTAGGTAATATGCATGCTTTTCTCTTTGAGATAAAATAAAGTGATTTATTTTGCAATTTTTATCTGGTTAATGTTCAAAAAAAGATTTCAAACGTAAGAGCCCTAAGTAAACAGCTGTGGAATACCGTACACCTACATATAGAGGTTCTAAATATGATGGACAACCAACGGTTAAGTATCGCTCGGTATTCGTTATTTTTACAAAACATATTGAAACATACGCCAACAGAAACGCAAAGCATAATGTTTACACTGTCGGAGCGTCCGATAAATCACCATTACATTTGGAAATTACAAATGACGTGATTTACTTTAAAATTCTGCGTGATATATCAGCACTGCCTTAGGCAGATTTATCATGTCGTAAATTCCGATATTTGATGCTGGACAAATAAAAAAGTAAAGCGTGAACAGTGAACAGTATTTCAAAAGATTTATTTGGAGGTTCAAGTTGCCGTAATGTTTTTTTCTTCGTTGTTAGATCGTATTTTTGGATTGGTTGTAAAGATAGAGCCTTATATTTTATACCTAAAAAATACTTACAAGACAATATTACATCAACTCCTAAATATTATAGAGGGTATAAATAATATTATACAGTTTTACACCCTGGTTATCCTTATCCCAAACATATCATCGAACTTGATAATAAACTTAATATAAAGATACTGGTATATTTCAAAAACTTGCTATTTAAGTTTTGAGATTAATAAGTAAAAGTTAATTTTTGTCATCAAAAATAGATTTGGAGATGGAGATGGCTTTTTAATCAAATATTTGTTTTTTTTTTATTTACAAAGAAAATAGTCGCTTCAACCACTTGGGTCATTAGCGACATTAGTTTTTACATTAGATTAAATTATATAAAGATGTATCTTTAAGAAAATTAATTAAGTCTTTGATGTTTAAATGTTCACCTAATACTGTTTTTAAATTGTTGGAAATATTGTTATTTTGTCTGTTGACTGTATATTTTCCACATTCTGTTAGGAGGTGTTTAACAGTAATGTTGATTTGACAGTATTCACACACTGGAATGTCTTCCTTATTCATTAGGTACTTATGTGTAATGTTGGTATGACCTAATCGAAGTCGAGAGATTTTGACTTGATCAGCTCTTTTTAAGTTCACTAGGCGCCACGGACTCACTGTCGATTTAATTTCTTTTAGTTTAGATTCCGATAAATTCCACTCATTTTGCCACGCACTGATCACTTTTTCTTTGACGAACTGTTTTATATCACTAGAAATAGTCTTTGACACTTTGTAGCATGATCGTTTTTGTAAGCTTCCCTTGCTTGGAGGTCTGCTTTTTCATTACCTTGTATTCCCATGTGAGATGGAACCCATATAAATTTGACTTCGGAACCAGTTTCTTGTAAGGCTGCAAGTTCTTTTTTGATAAGTAAGGCTATAGGGTTCTTAGTGAATAGTTGATCAATTGTTGTTAACGAGTTTAGAGAATCTGAGATAATGACGGAGGAAGACTGTTTTGTACTTTTGATATGAATGAGGGCTTGTAATATTGCATATAACTCTGCTGAGTATATAGAGGTGGCCGACCTTAATTTAAATTGGAAGGATGCATGTGGAGTGATAAATGCTGCTCCTACGTCGTTTGCAGATTTGGAGGCATCTGTATAAATGCAAAAACTTTCCCCGCAAGTCTCGAGTTCTTTTAAAAATGACTATCTGATTACATTTGGTGATGTCTCTGATTTGTGATATTGGAGTAGTGTCGTATTGATCTCGGGAATCATGATTAACCAGGGAGGGGGAGTTTTTAGATTTGAAGGATAGAGGTCAGGAATTTGCAGTTGCAGATCTTTTAAATTTCTTCGGACTCTTTCATAGAAAGGTGGATCGAACTTACTTTTTTTATAAGCTTCTAGATACCGGTCCGTAAATGTATTTCGAAACACTGGGTGGAATTTGTTACTGACAACTGAAGATGCATACGAAAGGCTTAGATACTTCCTTCGTAGGGTAAGAGGTGGTTCTCCTGTAAGACATTGGAGATTCTTAACGGGTGTGGTTCTAAATGCACCTGTGGCGATCCGAAGTGCTGTGTTTTGAATGATTTCAAGTTGATTGGTAACGTGTTTTTTAGCCGAGTCATATACAATAGCCCCATAATCTATTTTTGATCTAACAAGTGACTTATAAATATTTAATAATGTGGTTTCGTCGGTTCCCCATTTTTTATTTGATAATGTTTTCATTACGTTTAATCCACTTTGGCAAGACTTTTTTATTTCTGAAATATGATGTTTCCATGTTAGTTTTTGGTCGAATACCATTCCGAGAAAATTAATTTTGTCTGAGAATGCCAGCGGCTTGCCACACAGCTTTAGTGTAGTTCTTTGCATCCGGTGCCTTCTTGAGAAAATCATGCATCTTGTTTTTAGTGTGGAGAATTGTACACCTACTGATGTAGACCATATCTCTAGTTTGTAAATGGATTCTTGTAAGTGTTTTTGAAACATTTTTATATTCTTGCCCTTTGCAAATAGAACCAGATCATCGGCATATAGTCTTCCCTTAACTAGCGGGGAGCAATGATCCAGTATATCGTTGATAGCGACAAGAAAGAGAGTTGGGCTCATAACTGATCCCTGAGGTGTTCCGTTTTCCTGAATTCTTTTTGTAATCAAATATTTGTGAATGAGATCTAATTCGTTAAGTTGACGTATACTGGAAAATAATTTGAGATTCGTTGAGTGGGCTTTGAGTACCCATTTTTCACTTAATAAATTTCTTCTAATCGCAAGAGGAGGCTTAAGCTTCAACAAAGGTCCAATATATTATGGCATTTTATTATATTACGTTCAGATTTAGACACTTTTTTTTATTTAACTGCGGTAAAGTAATGTAATCATTTAAATTTTTTTAATGATAAATCAAAATCTATTAATGTCTTCTCCCGTCGCTTTGGTGTTTTTATCACAGTCGAGCAGTATCCTTTTAGCCTATTATAATAAATGTTTGTGTTATGTAAAAAGTAGCAGTAAACACTATATGGAAAGATTTATTTCAAGTTATAAGTTTGTTATCTACGAAAGGCAGAGCGAATCCATTTCAAATGCGAAACACTTTTTTGGATTGCCTGAAAAATATATATGTATTTATTACAAGTAAATGGAACTCAGCGGTCGATTTTGATGAATGGAATATTTATACAAGAGTTTTCGTTCCAAAACTGCGTGTGTTAGTTTATGTTATATAAACCTATTTATCATCACATCTAACTAATGCTAATGTAGAGCTTTTTCGTTTAGAATTTTTTATAATAGGAGGTCTATCATCAGAAATTTTACGTATTTCTTTTGTGATATATAACGTAGATTTTACAGTGGACGTTTATGTAGCGATAGTTAAAGACAACAAACAAGGTAATGCAAAATATGACACAGGTTAACAAAAAACTGTGTACAAATTTTATTTGTAAACTATAAAATATATATGTAAATCTTTTTAAAACTATATTTAAATATCTATGATTTTGAATGCTGAAACTATCTCAGATACTTTTAATGCATCATGTATTTTTCCGGAAAGAAAATATAGCGCTTCATAAGAGGTCAAAGAATGAAGGTAAAAAAACTAATAGAACCAAAACACATACACAAAGATATGTGGATTGTCTACCTAAAAAAGCTATATACAAAGAAAGAACAAACTACAGTAGAACCGGAAACACCCGAAATTACCACAAATGAACAACTTGATATAAATATACAGGAAGTTCGGAAAATATAAAGAACATGAAAGCAGCAGGTAAAGACGGGATACCGAACGAGATACTGAAATATTGTGGAGCAGCAATGACAGAACAATTAACAACATTAGTTAATAAAATTATAAAACACAATAAAATACCGGAAAAATGGAGAACGAGCAAACTAATTCTACTAATCAAAAAAGGAGATAAAACCAGCCAGAAAACTACAGAGAAAACTTGTTAAATACTACTCTAAAACTTACAACTAAAATATTGTTCTGAAGCTATTTTCTTGTGGCATTTTTATTATTTAATTGTGGCTTATTCCCAGTTAAATAGTAATTAATTTACAACTAAAATTTTACAAGTGCTAATAAATGGAAGGATAAGTTTAGCAGATGAACAACAAGGTTTTCGTAATGTAAGATCGTGTACAGAGGCAATATTTGTTATAAAACAAATTACTGAGAAATCACTAGAGCATAATAGACCAGCACTTCTGTGTCCAATTGACCTAAAGAAAGCGTTTGACAGAGTAAGACTCAAAGATGTAATCCATCTTCTGTATAATAGAAAAGTTCTCCTAGATATTATAAAAACTATCGAGAAAATCTACCAAAACAAGAAAATGGAAGTCAGAATAGATGTACAACTTACAAAACCTATAGAAATAGGCAGCGGACTAAGACAAGATTTATTGAGCTCCATGCTCTTTAATTTGATTATGGATATGATACTCTGTTACGCAGACGAAGCAATATTGATAGCCCAAGATAAAGATAGTCTGCGAAGACTGGTCCACAGATTTAACACAAGAGCAAAAGCATTTAATATGATAATCTCATCTCAGAAAACTAAAACATCAGTAATCAGCAAAGAACCAACTAGATGTGAAACAGAAATTGATGGCATCAGTATTGAACAAGTAATAAAAATAAAATACCTGGGAATTACTCTGTCTAGCTATGGAGACCTGAAAAAAGATGTGAGAGATTAAGTACAAAAAGCAAATAGACTGGCAGGATGCCTTAAGAACGGCAAAATACATGTATATATATATATATATATATATATATATATATATATATATATATATATATATATATATATATATATATATGTATATATGGCAAAACAGACACATTGACACTGAGATGAAGTCAAGAATTTATAAAGCCAGTGTAAGACCAATAATGAAATATGCCTCAGAAACAAAACCCGATACAGCCACAACGCAAAGGCTATTGGAAACGGCAGAGATGGGAGTTGTGAGAAGAATTACAGGAAATACGCTGAGAGATCGAAAAAAAAATTAAGACATTAGAAAAAAATGTAATGTACAGTCTATAAATGAATGGACATAAAATAGAAAAAAAGAATGGAATAACCACATAAGCTGAATAGCAAGAGATAAGTCACCAATTGGACCCGTGTAGTCAAAATAGCAAGAGATAAGTCACCAATCGGAAGAAATATCGGACGACGGCGCAAAACATGGAGTGACAACCTTCCATAGAGGTATTATTCCGCCAATAAACAAGCAGAATTGCTAATAAAAAGGAAGAAGAAGAAGAATGTATTTTTCCTTTCGATAAAATTGACTAAGTCTACAGACCCAATATTTGGTCCAAAGAAGCTGCAGTTAGTAGATTTAACAAAAAAATTTTTTAGCACAAACACAAGACGAAGGAACCAACCTAGAAGCTTCTACAAACTTTTATCAAAATAAACCAATTCGACAAGGTACGGTGAGCACGTTTTATGTAAATTTGTAGTGTATTTCAATTAAAGACTATATAATATGACTAATGCTTTTCTAACAGATCAAAATTTGTATGACGTCATATGTTTTTTTTCGGAGCACTGGACAATTGAAGAAAATTAAAAATTAATTAGCATCTCCGTCTTTTCATTAGCTAACTTTTTGTTGTAGGATAAAAAAAACAAGGTGGAGTTGATTAAATTAAAGTAAAAGAAAATCTTATGTATTCTTCTCTAAATCTAAATAAATATAATGTAGACCAAAGTTCAGAGTTTTGTGCAATTTATGTACCTTCAATAAAAACATTATGACAATTTTTTTTTTAAATATCTACAGAGTAGACAAATTTGAACCTTGTTTTTCTGACCATCGAGATCAATTTTTATTTATTGAATCTGAGCATAAAGTTGTTGGCACTAATCAAACATTTCATTGATTTATTACTTCTTCTGGTTTACAGGAGCTTAAACGTGTGCTAGCTAGTACACAAATGGACTTTTTCTATAATATTAATAATGATCCTGATTTTTTGAAGTCTTTCTTACCAAAACTTAGAACAACTTAATATTAACCCTTAACCACTGACATGCGGTATGCCATACCGAGCCGAAAATATATTTTGTTGTAAAACGTGTTTTATAAAAGATTCTTAGAACACCATCTGTGTACCTTCAAGTAGGGTTTAATTGTACCTGCTCTCAACTACTGCAGTTTTAGTACACGTTTATTCTTTGAGCTACGTTGACATAAAGTTTTCTTGCGGTATCAAGTACCGCATGTCAGTATTCACGTTTCTATAGTTAAAAGCAGTGTAGTGTATCATAGTGACGAATATCATTTAAATGATAATGGTAAGTCATATTTTTATGGCAAAAATCATTTTAAGTGGTCTACTACAGCACCCTCGAAAAATGTAAAAACTCCGTTACACAATCTTGTAACAAAAGTACCAGCTGTGCGGTCCAGAGATGTAAGAAACGAAACTTCATAATTTTTTTTTTTTAATTTTCTTATTTCTGAGGATATAATACAAGAAATACGTAAATGGACAAATAATAAATTACGTGCAATTCGTGAAAACTATAAAAGAATGAATAGACCAGAACTAAATGAAATTGATGAAATAGAACTAAAAGCCTTTTTGGGATTGCTTTTATACTCTTTATCAGCTTTCAAATCCAATGACGAAGATATAAATTCTATATTTGCTACAGATGGCACTGGTAGAGATATATTCAGATGTGTTATGTCACAAGAAAGATTCGCAATATTTCTAAAAAGTTTGCGTTTTGATAACCCTCTGGATAGAGAAGAAAGAAAAAAGATAGATCCAACAGCAGCCATTAGTAACATATTTAATATATTCATATCAAATTGTCAAAAACTGTATTCCGTAGGCACATGTGTTTGTATTGATGAAATGTTGGTCGGCTTTAGGGGAAGGTGTAGGTTTAAAATGTATATGCCTAATAAGCCTGTGAAATATGGCATTAAAATAATGTGCCTGACTGATGCACGAACAAGTTACGTATACAATGCCTATATATATGGAGGCAAGGACACTGACGGAACTGGGTTATCTGAGGAAGAAAAGAAGATGAATAAACCAACTCAATCTGTTCTTCGGCTTGCTAAACCTATTTATGGAACTAACCGTAATATCACAGCTGATAATTGGTTTAGTTCTATAGAATTAGTAAAGCAGTTAGAAGTAAAGAAGTTAACGTATGTGGGAACCCTCAAGAAAAATAAACGGGAAATCCCTCCGGAATTCCAGCCACACCGTTGTAGGTAAGTAAATTCAACTACTTACGGATTTACGAAAAGTTTATCCCTAATTTCCCATGTGCCAAAAAAATCGAGGGCTGTTTTACTTATTTCTTCGATGCACCATTCAATAGGCACGGATCAGATTACTGGAAAACCAGAAATTATAGCTCATTATAATCCTGCGAAAGGAGGTGTCGATACTTTAGATGCCAAGTGTGATAAATATTCTGTAAAACGTCGTTCTCGCCGATGGCCACTTACTATTTTTTACCGCATCATTGATATAGCTGCTGTTAATTCGCATGTTGTGTACCAATCACTACAAGAAGATAATATGGAAAGGCTAAACTACACAAAGGAGTTGGCGAAACAATTAGTTTTACCTCATCTACAAAGAAGACTCGAAAATCCCAGAATCCCGAGAGAATTATTATGTGGTATTGAACGAATACTAGGACAAAAACGCCAAAAAGAAGCATATTTTGAAGAAAGGCTTGAGAAAAAGAAGACGTGTTACTTATGCCCAAGTCCATTAAAGCGAAAGACTTTTTATGTGTGCTTTTCTTGTGGAAAACCAGTGTGCTTACAGTGTACAAAGAAAAATTGTGTACCTTGCGCTCAAAATGACTAGTTATTTTATTGTAATTTTTGGTTATTGTCAGAATTTTGTATTTTAGCTTCTCATTAAATTTAAATCATTAGTCTGTTTTTTTTAACATTATTTTACCATTTGTTAGTCACAAGTAATCAATTTTTCTTGTAATTTAGTTTATAAACGATTTTCTAGTAACGTCCACCATTTTTTTAAATATTATGCATGCATTCATAATATTCTTGAAAAAGTAAAGTTTATTTTACTTGTAGCAGTATATTATGCTACAGCAATGTGAAGAATCATTCCGTAGTTGATATAAAAAACAAATACAGTGATATAAGATAAATTCATATTAAAAACAAAGGAGAATAGGCAACGGTATCACATACCGCATGTCAGAGTCTACGTCCTGAAACATCCACGTCAGTAGTTACGGGTTAAAGCATTTTCCGCTAAAAAAAAGTACAAAAAACTGCTAAAAAAACACCCATGAAGTGGTTTAATGATAAATTAAGATCTTGCACATCTAATCTTGCTCTTATTAAACACATTGCACATGTCACTAAGGATTTCGACTTGTTCAAAGTATATAAACAACAAAAATTTAAATATAATCGGAAATTACAGATTGCTAAAAAGTCAGCTTACTGTAATTTGATTATTAATGCCAATAATAAACCTAGAGACTGCTGGAAAATAGTAAATTTAACAAAAAAATAACACAAGATCCAGTTCGGTACAACCTGATCTACCTTTAGACGAAATAAATCAATTTTTTACTACAATTGCAGAGAATCTAATTACATCCCTTTTCACTATTAATATCGATGTCTTCTTTATTTATAGAAATTAGTGTTCTTCGAGCAAGTCCTTTTTTTCGTCCCGTTGTGGAAGACGAAGTCTCTCGAATAATAAAGTCTCTTAGTAATTCTAATTGTAGGGACGTTCTCGAAATTACTGGCAAAATTTTAAAAGAAACTTACCAAATAGTTTTATCACCTTTAACTTATATTATTAATTTAATTCTATTAACTGGAGTATTTCCGGAAGTACTAAAATACTCAAAAGTACTACCTATCTACAAAAAGGTAATTTCTTAAAAACTGACTATTACAGACCCATAAGGATTGTTTCTACTTTTAAGAAAGTGATTGAAAAGGTTATCAAACAACAATTTTATTCCCATTTTAAGTCAAATAATTACTTGTGCTTGTTCTACTACTCCTTCTTCTTCTTCATGTACCATGTCTTTTCAGAGCGTTGGTTACCATCATAGCTATCTTAATTTTATTCACTGCCACCCTAAATAGCATGCTTGTATCAACACCATACCAATCTCGCAAGTTCTTCAACCATGAGATTCTTCTTCGTCCTGGACTGCATTTGCCTGCTATTTTACCAATCTTTCGAATCTTCTCCACCCAGAAAACTTTTAAAATTCTTCTATAGCACCACATTTTGAAAGCCTCAAGGCGATTTAGATCAATTTTATTCACAGTCCAGTACTCGACACCTAAAGTAAGACCGAGAACACGTAGCAGCAAAGTAGGCGGATCCTCAATGCCAATTTTAGGTCTCTATTACATAACAGCTTGGACATCCTTCTAAAAGCCGCTCTAACCTGCTCTAACCTAGATCTAATTTCGCCATGACTTTCTGCGTTACAATTTAATTGCTGTCCAAGGTAAACGATTTTATCAACTTGCTCAATTTTGGTATTATTTACATATATAGACGGTTTGTATGCTGTTGTTTACTTATTACGAGTATTTTGGTTTTCCGTATATTCAGATCCAGACCTGCCCCCCTACAACTCTCAACGACACTATCGTGGATTTGAGTTTTGATTTATAATAAGGGTAGTTAAGTTAAATTGTTGAATAATTTATATGCTTTTGAAATTTTTCCCAAAACTTTAGGACCATACGTTAGATTTGGCCAAATAGATGCAAAAACAATCCAAACTGTGCTTTTAACGAAATAAATGACAATAAGACTATCTTATCCGTAACGTTTGTAAAGCTAGGACTTGATTTTTAATTGTATATTACATATTTTCAGTGCATAAAGTTTAAACTTTTCAGTTACATCAATTTTTTGCTAATTATACTTTATTTTAGATTAGAAATATAATCAATTTATTTTCAACATTAACTGAAAATTCTACATAATTCTATTTAAAATGAATCAGCCTTAACTAGACGTTCAGATTTCGCAGAAAGCCACGATATTTTTATGGAATTGAATTTTCTACAAACTTTTTTGATTCACCTTCGATTACTGTAATATTTTTTTTAAAGCAAAACTCATTTGATAAGAAATGTATGAATATTATATTTATTACACTTAATAAAATATACATGTAAAGCTTTTAAAATATTATACAAAAAAATACATAAAACAAAATATTATATTTATGTAGAAGTAAATAAATCTGCTTTGCAGGGAAGCCGACTATATGGAACACGTGTTGAACCAATTTAGCGTATGCTGCTGAAAACTGGCCCGTTTTCAGATAAATATTTTCGAATGATAACTCGAGATATTCATTTTGTAACGATTAATTTATGATTCGCATAAAGAAAGCTTTCCCAAGAATGTAACAAAGAAGTTTTGTATTATTTATAACTTGAAAGAATTTACTTTTGTTCCTAATATTGACAGAAATTATTATTATTATTATTATTATTATACATAAGTGAGGGCAGAGGAACTAAGTCCCTATTATGCCCAAAAACAAAGAAATTTCATTAATAACCTACTAGTAAAAAAAAACAAAAATTACAAATAAAAGAAATAAAATTGCAATTTTTGGTTTAAAAGAAAAACAATATTTTAACTATAATGTAAAACGGTCAAGTCTGTTTTTGAACGAATTGGTAGAGGGAGCAGAGACAATGTTATCGTTAAGGTTATTCCAGCACTCAAAAACTCTATTTGGTAAAAAGTTCTGCCTTGATCTTGTAGAAAAATTTTCTTTCTTCAGTTTGAACTGATGACCTCTGAGGCGTTCATCTTGATTAATGATAAAAATTTCATCGAGATTTCCAAAATTGAATTTTAATAGTTTAAAAGTTGTAATTAAGTCTCCACGTTGTCGGCGAAGTTCAAAGGAAGTTAGGTTAGCCATAGTAAGTCTTTCTGCATAAGAAGGTCTTCTCGGTCCCAAAGGAATTCCGGTGGCTTTTCTTTGGACGTTTTCCAACATAGTCTTGTCTCGAACCAGATCAGGATACCACGTTGGTCCAGCGTATTCAAGTATGGGTCTTACGTACAAAGTGTAAAGTTTACAGAATAATTGCATTGAAACTCTCGAAAAACACCTCCGAATAAGATACAGTCTGGAGTTCGCACGTTTACAAATAGAGGTAATATGGTTTATGATAACACCAAGATCGTTATACGAAAACACTGAATTTAATGGCTGCCCGTTAACAAAGTACGGCACAAGTGGGTTATTTTTACCAATTCGAAGCACTACACATTTTTCGGCATTTAAGGGTAGTAACCACTGGGAACACCAAGTTAAAATAGAGTCCAAGTCCATTTGGAGGGTTAGCTGGTTTGTGATTGGATTGGCATATATTTTTGTGTCATCAGCGTAGAACGATATTTTACTTGAGACATAATAAAGAACATCGCTGGTGTAAACCGTAAACAGCAGAGGTCCAAGGACGGAACCCTGAGGCAGTCCACTTTCCACTAACCTGTCCTGTGAGAAAGATTCGCCAACTCTAACTTTGTATTATCGATCTGTCAGAAAATCATCTATCCAACGAAGTAAAGTACCGCGAACTCCGAAATGTTCTAGCTTATGTAGAAGTCTGCGCTTAGGTACACGGTCAAAGGCTTTAAAAAAATCTAGATAAACAACGTCGACCGGCTGCGAACTGTTAAGGAATGACGTCCAGTCGTTAACACAATGTAAGAGATTGGTTAGAGTAGAGCGACCAGAGACAAATCCATGTTGTTGTGTTGGAATAACATGTTTCTGAAGAAGGAATTTGGTCATCTTCTCGGAGATAATGGCTTCCATAACTTTGGCAACTACTGGCACCAAGCTAATAGGACGATAATTGTTGGGATCGAGTTTGTTACCTTTTTTAAAAATGGGGGTAACTAAAGCTAATTTCCAACTAGCGGGTAAGGAGTTCTGGATGAAAGAAGTTTGCATAATTAACGTTAAGGGTATTGCAAGCGTGTCTAAGCACCTTTTTAACAGTTTTGGTGTTAAACCATCTAAACCGGGTGAAGCGGCTGTGCGAAGTTTAATTAAGTGTTGTTTGACATGATCCACTGTGAATTCAACTTGCTGTAAGGATGCGCCGACACGATTACAGTTAATAGCAGGTAGATAACCATCATTCGATTTTTTTGTTCGACTTTGTTAGAAGAGCATAAAGTCTGGTTAAATTTTTGAAGTAGAGGAATGGAAACTTTAGACGTCATGGAGGAACGTATGTAGACGTTTGTAGACTTTTTTAATGTTACCGCTTTTGATAACATTTGCTTCAAAATTTTGTCTTAGGGTTTTTTGAGATATTTTTAAGTTATTTGAAAATCTGCGGTGGCTTTGGAAATGACTAAGAAGCCCGGTGTGTTAAAATTTTCGCCATAGGTGTCGTTTGTGGTTAATTTGTTTAATTGCTGTTCGATTTGTCCAGGGTTTAAGGTTGTTTTTATAACTCTTACGGAAAGTGGTATTTGTAGAAATTATATTGTGGACTTTATCGAGAAATGCAGTCCACATTAATGAGGGGCCATTTAAGTTTGCAAAAAATAAATGCCAGTCGATTTGAGAGAATTCAATGTCCACTTCAGAAAAGTCGGTAGTAGCATATGTTACAATATTATTTTTGCGGGGTAATATTTGATTGAACTGAATGTGAGCCGTTATAACTGCATGATCTGACTTTCCTATAGGAGAACTGACGTCAAGAGATGAAATCAGCTATTCGTCATTAATAAGCACTAGATCTAAAGTAGAAGGTTGGTTATTATTTCTAAATCTAGTGGGTTCTGTAATGAGTTGTATTAGGTTTGAATTTACTACAAAGCTTTTAAATAAATTATGAGCGTTTTCGGCGTCAGATAATGAAGTTATTGGCCAGGTAATCTCTGGGAAGTTAAAATCTCCAGTAATGATAAGATTATCAAGAGATGAGAGTTCTTCTAGTTTTGTGAAGAAAACATTATCGTGTGCAAGTAGTGTAGTAGGTGGACGATATATACATACTAAATTCAGGCAAAAAGAATTTTTAGTAACAGATAAGTGAATTGCATCTATTCCAGTAATATTTATTAGCTTAATGTTAATTTTGAAAGTTGTGGTAATAATATTAGATAAGTAAATGCATACACCGCCACCCACACGATTTTCTCTGTCTTTACGATATATTGTATATCCATTTATATTAACAGAGGAGTCAGGAATTGTGGGTTTAAGCCAGGATTCCGCAATACAAATAATGTCTGGCTTAAGAAGTTGCACTGTGCATACAAATTCGTCAAACTTAGCGGAAAGTGAATCTAAATTAGTATATAGAAATATCCAGTCATTAAATTTGTCGGTAGAAAAATTATAAACGAAATTTCGTGATTCTGGGAGTGCCATTGATGTATTTAATAGTTAAATCATGTTCACCGTTATTTTTGCGAGTTTTTAGCTCACTTCGGAGTTCTTTTAAACGTACTTGTTGGATAGGCGTCTTTTCGTCAATTATTGAGAATTTTTCCGTGGCTTTGTTCTCCAGAAGTTTGGCTTTATTTCTCAGAATATCTTTAACGTGGTATTCCGAACCCATTACTACCTTTATCATTCGGGGAAATCGTTGGTTTGCTTTGCCGACTCTGTAGAAGGTGATTTGCTTTTCCTGGCAGCCAACAGTATCCAAAACAAGCTTAACCTTATTCGCATCGTCATCTTTTCTGCGTTGTGCATCTCCAAAGGAAGATTCTGTTACGCCTCTAATTAGAATATTTTTAGCACGTGTTATGCGATCTACAGCTTCGTTAGCAATATTATCCGTGACATCGGTAGACTTAAATAAATCAATCTGGCTGAGCTTATTGTTTAACTCAGTTATTTTATTATCAAAATCATCAATTTTCGCACGAATTTCCATTTTAAAATCTAGTAGAAGATCTTTTATTTCTGAAATATTAGAAATATTGGAGCTGCATGAGTTACAAAATATACTCAGTCCACGAATTTTTTGTCGGGTGACGCGATCCTCCGAAGAAAGGTCGGTGCATGTGATTTGTATTTGACGCTTACATCCATCGCACTGGAGTTTGCGGTCAGCTGTCGCTATGGTTTTTGAGCAGTTGGAACAAAAAGAGGTGGACGGCATGGTCCGGTTTTTCGTGTGTGTAATTAGTATTTGGTTTTATATTAATAAATTGTGGAAGGGTACTCACAGTAATTATTCGCTGTAACTGCACTTTTTACACAAAATTTTTACAAAAACTACTGACTATTGATATATAGAACAATCATGCAAAATTTCTTTGCAAAATAATTATTTTCTTGCGAAATAAATATAATTTTTCCACAAATTTTATCGCCTATATTTAGTACGTGTCTATCACATAGGATAATATAGTTGCACTGTGATAATCTAAATACTTGAGTTTGTAAAAACGTTTATATGTTGCAACGTTACAAACGTCACATCTTCATGAATTTATATTTAAATAATTATTTTATTTTAATGTCTCTATTAATTTATTAATTCCTTAACCTTCAGTTTTATTTTTACTATTTTTTTTTTTTCAAAAAATAGTTGTCGACCACTCTTTTTCTGTCCGGTAGACTAAATATTCAGTTTTATGTTAATAGAAGAGCTAATTTCATCATAGGCATACGTTCTGTGGCTTCTGTGCTATACTTCATTGTAGTCATTTCCCACTAATATCTGTCAGTCAGATTTTAAATGTAGTGAGATATATTTTTTGTCTGTAGTTAAAGTTTATAAAAGAAGGAAATATGGAATAATGTTCAGTTTATGGTCTGCAAAAATCTCTTTGGATGAGTACTTTCATTGAAACCTATATGTTATAATTCTGACTGTATTTTCAATATTCATAACCTCACTTCTTCCAAAGCCACGTTTTTAATTTTATGCATGTAGGAATCTTACAAAACTTAACTAATTTTAATAATAATTTATGAAATATTTTATGGAATAATTTATGAAATAATTTATAAAATAATTTATGGGATATTTTAGTAAATTGAATGATGGATTAATCACATCCAACCAACTAAGACTGCAGCCTTCTTCAAGACCATCCAACCACCATCAAAAACTTAATATTATTTTGTTTCATGCTGAATAAATATGATTAGTAATTTCATTGTTTTATTTGTTACCAACTAAATTTTCTACTGTCATGGTAAATCCAACGCAACTACTAGTAAAATTCTACAATTAGGAGTAAATGACCTACAAAACAAAGTAGCTTCTCTAGGACTTACCCTCTTCCACTCTAAATCCAAAGTAATTAAATTTAGCAGAAGAATGAGTTCTTTTGATCCTGAAATCATTATCAACAACTTCAAATTACCGGTTGTTGATAATTGCAAAATATTAGGGCTGATATTTGATTCAAGATTAACCTGGAAACAACACATACAGGAACTAAATACAGTACACAACACAGCTATTCGTCTATGTCTTGCAGCATTCCGTTCTAGTCCTGCAGAAAGTCTTTACTGTGAAGCTAATAAACCTCCTCTATGGCTTAGGCGAGAAAACCTTCTTCTATCCTATGCTGCTGCAATTTCTTCCAATCCGTCCAATCCAGTATATCATTTAATTACATCATCACACCATCCCCATAACAACCCTTCATGTAACTTAATTATAAATCCTATTTCTAGTCTTCTACAACCGTTACTAAAAAATATAAATTTGTCTGAAACCAGAACTCTACCATTCTCCAATAATCCCTATTGGACCAACATACTCCCACATCTTGATATTTCCCTCACCAAGTTTAACAAGGAAAATACCAGTATTAGTACATTAAGAATTCTCTTTCTAGAACTTATAAACAAAAATAAATATAACATAGTTCTTTACACTGACGCGTCAAAGACTAAAAGTGGTGTTGGATATTCTGTAACCACTGTACAACAGCCTATCGAACTATCTAAAATTTCTCCTTGGTGTAGCATCCACACTGGTGAACTACTAGCAATCTCACATGCTTTCAAATATGCCCAACAATATCCAAATACACATATAGCCATATGCTCTGATTCACTTTCCTCTATACACTCCATTAATGCTATATCCACCAACCATCCTATCGTCCAAGATATTCATGACACATATCAGCTTCTTATAAACCAAAAAACAACTATCACTCTGATATGGGTACCATCCCATGTTGGTATTAGTGGTAACGAAAAAGCTGATTGCCTTGCTTAAAAAGCCGCATCATCCACGGACACCATTATGAATATACAAATTTGCAACGATCTCAAAGCTAGACTGAAGAAACTGAATCTATCCACCTGACAGATTCACTGGAATAATGTTACTGCAGCGCTGCATGAAATTAAACCCTCAGTGAACCTTCTTACCTATCCCAGTTTATCTCGAAAAAATATGGCAATCATACGGAGATTGCGTATAGGACATACCCGTTTAACTCATAGCTACTTGATGACATCATCTCCACAACCAAAATGTCAGCACTGCAATACGACTCTCCGAATCAGGCATATACTTATCGAATGCCCTTTTTATGCCAAAATACGCCAACAACTGGATATCAGTATTAACTTCAAAGAGGTGCTAAACAGCACAGACCAAATCAACAAGGTTATCAAATTCCTCGAGAAAAGTCAACTGCTCAACAAAATATAAATGTTATATTATTATAAGTTTTTATTATTTTCTCTTTATGTTAAATGTTAACTATATTATTTTGTAATTTTGTAATTTATATGATATTACCATGTAAATCGTAACTCGTGCTAATGACCATAGATGTCACATGCACGTTTATTTTAAAAAACTAAATTTTCATTGTTTAATTCATAGTTTAAGACAAAACGGATTCACACTTGAGAGACTGAGTTAGGCGAAGCATAGACGATAAGCTCCCATAGTTGATTGAGGTATCATTTTATAATAGTATTTCAGTTCTCTTTGGTAATCGTATCGTTACAATATAATTAATCTATAAAAAATGTATTTGCTCTACAAATAAAAGTATTATTTCTATTATTTTAATTAGTTGATTCTTATACTATTTTCTCATACATAAATTTTTTCTTTTACCATTTTCATTTTATTGCAGCTATGTTGATGGCGTATTAATTATCAGAGGACAAGGTAACTTAATGATTACTATACAGGTTTGAAAAAACTGCAAAAGTATGTAATATGATTGATTGATGACAGATGATCTACAAATGAGCAAATATGCATAAAAAAGTTAAGAAAATATGTGCAAGCACATAAATATATGCAAGCATTCTTACCAAAATATACAAAAAATATATCAAGATAATGCTAAAATTGTTTGACTTAAATTAAACAAATAAAAGAGTCCGCATAAACCTCATAGAAAAATGCTCTTGATGAAATCTACTTAAACGTTGCCATATTGTAGTATTTGGCGTGTGGAACAAGAATTTTCATTGGCACAAGCCCCAGAAACCAAAACTTGAGGGCGTTTTTATTTAGTGCAAGAATTTAATGGCATTATTTTTAATAAATATTTTATATTTAATTTAAGACCAGTTTTTATTTGATCTCATTCTATATTTACTGTAATAAGAGTAAAACAGAACAAGAGTAAAAGAGTATAAAAGTGTAAAAAGAGAACAAGAACAGATAAATTGCGCGACATTAAATAGATCTACAGTGATGTATGACAGCGAAACATAGATCATGACCCAGCAGGAACAAGAGAAAGAAGAGATCTGGGAAGATAAGGTGCTCAGAAAAATTTTCGGAGGGATAAAGAGAGCAGAAAATATTTGATGAACACAAATAAAAAATAAAATAATAAAGATGTACAGAAAATCAATAATTATGACAAAAATACAAACCAAAAGAGCTATATTGCTTTATCACATGATACGAATGCCAGAGAAACAAAATGTTAAAACAATACTGAAGGAGGACGAAATGAGAAAAAAAAGTAGAGGACGAACAAACAAGAAATGATTGGAAGCAGTAAAACAAGTCTTGTCAGAAATAGGTGTGAGAGATTAGAGAGAAAAAGCAAGGGACCGAAAAAAATGGAAAAAAATAATAATAGGTTTTTGGGGCCATCTAAAAACGCCTTACTAATTGCCAAAGATGTCTTAGTTTAAAATTAAATAAAAAAATTACTAAAATATTTATATTTGCTCCTAACGCCACCTGTTAACATATAACCAAGCATATGTTGTCTACTTATGTCAAACCTGTTAAATTCAGACCAAATATTAATAATAAAATATAAATAAATATCATTTAATAGTAAATTTAATTATTATATAAACTAAATATTATGTTTAAAAAAATTATTGTATTGTATTGTATTATTTATTATAAAACAGATGATTCAATTTTGTTATATTGGGATATATTGGGGCATTTATGACTTTAATTAAATTTTGACCATCGTAACGAATCGAATATTTTAGTGACAGATATTCTTTTAATTTTTTACTTCTTAATTAATGTTTATGTTTTGTTAGTTATTTCTCATGGAGTTGTTAATTTAAACCTGATTAGAGTAAATAAATAATAACTAGAAACAAATTGATCGAGAGTAGTGAATCGACGTCAAAAACCGCTATTCTATGACGCTACTCGACACGACGCCAAAAGAAAAAAAAAGGAATACAACGCCAGGATAGCAGCTTCGCTTTAAACATGTTATGTCATAATCTTCTTCTTCTTCTTCTAATGGCGCTACAACCCTGCTTAACAATGTTCTGCCATTCTGCGCTGTCTGATACTTTCCTACGCCACTGCCTGATGTTTATGGTTTATGGTCATGTCATAATACGGTATATAAATAAAACTAATTCAAATTAAATAAACATGAATAAAAAGTTAAACCTTTTGTCTCGGTAGTTTGTAAATCCGAAATGTTTAAAATAACGATGTCCGTGTTTCTCTTGTTGTTATTGAAAATATAAATTTTAATTGGGATCCAAGCTTTAAAGCCAATAGAATCATAATTATTTCTATGTATTTCAAGGTTGTCATAGTTACTATACGTAATGCAAACAAGTGTTTCCCGGTTTGATAGATTAATATTTGTTATTGAATTAAAATACGCTCCGAAATGTTTGCTAATTAGATGTCATGAAAAATAAACTAATTTATAGTTATATAAAAAAAATATTAGCATATATTTCCATCGATCAAAAGAAACTAAAAAATAAATGACATGCAATTAACATCATAGGCAGCCTAGCAAATCAGACTCTTCCGAAACACGTAATAATTCCGATTTTAAAAATTTAGGAGTAATTTTAAGAGTAACGGGTTATAATTAAAAGTTCCATTATATTAAAAGAAAAGGAATTAACTAACTAAAGTTTTTGGTTTTGGTGTAAATTTTTATTTACAAAAAATTGAAATTTTTTAATATAATCAGTTATTTGTTTTAGGACTAAAATTTTGGAGTTTGTGCAATAGGAGTACACAGGAGCTATCACAAAAGGTAATAATTATTACATTAATTATTAATTGTTCAGTTTAAAATATTAACAGTTAATTGAAAAGGTGATTTATTTAACCTTATAATGTATGTTGGGTCAATGGTAACCCATGAGTAAAAAGCATGCACGATTTTACATATCCAAAATATATTATTTTGTTATAAGTTTATTGTATTAACCGCTATGGCGGGTGCGCTATCGATCCTGTGCGCCGCTTTTTTAATTATTTCAAGATATCAAAACGTATTATTAGAATACCATAAAAAAATAATTAGAATTATAATCAAACAATAACATAACCTTAAAACATAAACATTGAGAGTAAATATCTTAATACTTTGATATTCTTACGAACAAGAAATAATATCAATCGCACCGAATGAATGTTCATAACCAAAAGTCTTTACTGATACAATTAAAAAACCAATAGTTTCAACATCTTATGGGGCAAATACACACAAACTACAATGTTTGGAAAGGTTTTCTAAACCCCGCCCATTGTGACATCAGACTAAGACAGTCCATATTGATTGAATATGACGAATAGAAATTTAAGTAAAAATTCACAACTCGCCATATATATTATTAAGCAATCGGAGCAGACACTTTTTACTTATCATTTGTTATTCTCTATAGGGACGTACATACGAGGTAGAAATATATGTCTCATCCTGTGGATGTTATATTTAGCCAGTAGCTGCTTCATTTTAACAATTTTTATTCATTCGATTTTAAGTAAAGTTTTAGTTTAGTTTAAGTTTTTTTTTTTTCTTGGCAATCGGGCTAAGTGCCCATCCAGCCAGCAGCAAATGTGTAATAACGTTCACGCAAATTAACCTATTCTAACTAAACTAAATACACTACAATTCTGGAAATTAAAAGAAGACTACGATGGGAGAGGAACTAGGATTACTTTTCGCACCTAGGGGTCATTCAAGGTGACTCACAGACAGAAAGTGTAGACCACGGAAAATATAGGTAAAAAGGTAAAGTATTTGGCCATTCAACAGAGGTAACGAGCTTAACACATACACTAAAGTTTTAAGTTACACATTTTAATAAACTTAAGAATAATTTTATATACCTTGTACATATTTAATGATATCAAATAAAGTAGATTGAAAGGGGGGTATAACTTTTGCAATTATAAACTATTAATAAGTTCTTGTCTTTGTATTTCAAATTTACTACGAGCATAAAAAATGTGATCTAAGTCGCAAACCACATTGCAAGTTTCACAAAGTTCGGTGTTGAATACACTGATTTTATATAAGTGTTGACGGAAGCTGGCATGTCCGAATTTTAGCCTACAAATCGTCATAATATCATTTCTTGTAAAATCAAATTCTTGGTGCCACAAATCTGTAGGAATACTTGGAAAATAATAGTGTTTATTGTGTGAGGTTATTAGAGCAATAGTTTTTCCAATGCAATTCCTATTTTGCCTTAAAATTACTCTTAGATATCATTAAATATTCTTGACCACCTAAATTGTTCCCATTTTGTCTTAAAATTACTCTTAGATATCATTAAATATTCTTGACCACCTAAATTGTTGTTGATATGCTTTCCAGTTGTATCAATTTTATTGATATGTTTGATCGTACACACAATCTCTGGTTCCTTCTTCATTTTTTCTAGAACTTCCTTGTTCGTGATTCTTGCTGTCCATGATATTCTCAGCATTCTTCTATAAAGCCACATCTCAAATGCTTCAAGTTTTTTACTAGTGGTGTATGTAAGCGTCCATGCCTCCGCCCCGTACAACAACACAGAGAAAACATAGCATTAGTCAGCCTATGTTTGTAATTTTAAGCTTAAGTTGGTGTCTCTTAGCTTTTAGATGGTGCTTTTTGGTGATTGATTCTTAACTAACTTAGCTAAAATTCTATCTTGTTCAGCAGCTAGTCTACTTTTTAGTCTACTTCATGTAACTAATAAACCAACTGTCTTTGAGCTTTACATTTTTTTCTAAGATTGTTCATGTCATTTATTGTATTTACCGTATTAATGTCACTAATTTCTAAATTAGTTGAAGTTTTATGAGCTCCAAATACTTCTTATACTATTCTGACTAGATGTAAATGACAAATTTGAATATCGTTGCTCTCTATCCAAATTTTAATTATAGTAATTCAACCAAAAAATAACTATAAACCGATTGTCTGAATTGCTTTATGTGTTATTACTGAAGTATAATAATTTATCTGTCAAACGCAATGAACAGCAACAGATTAGTTTTTCCCTTTGTGTTTACCAATTTCCACACAAAATGAAACATATTGTGGTTCAAAGTTTGGCATACGTTCATTAATTGTATAAAATCGTCGCAGAACAATTTTCTACATTTTCATTTCGAATTGTGCTATAGAATAAAGTTTTAATAAACAAATTATATTTTGGGTACACACAATATTACAATATTGTCTGGTGGATAGCTGAACTATAGAAATGTAAGTAAATATCATTTTACTCCACAATTTAAACAATATATTCAACATATGTATCCTACGTTAATAATAAATTTTCAGTACGGCTACAAGGATTAAATTCAAATTTATTATTATAAGCTTTAGCGTTTTTTCTTCCCACGATATCTTCACGATCTGTGTCTGCCTTGAGTAGGATATCACCATGTTAACAACATCATGAACCTTTTTTATAGTAAATTTTTTCATGAATAATATATCGTAGGTATTTAAGTACATGAGAGTTGATATTCAGGTACTCTGATGGGTACCGGTACGACGATCTGTTAATATAATATTTTTATTTATACTATATTTTAAAAGTCTAATGCAGAATTACCAAAGGAGTGTAATTGATAGTTAAAATACCCAAAGAAGAAGACTTAAGTACATGCAATAATTGGCGTGCAATGACACTATTAAGTGCCTCATCTAAACTGTTGACCAAAATCATATCGGAAAGATTGAAGCCGAAACTAGATGAAAAAAATAAGAAGTAACCAAGCAGACTTTCGTGCCAAACGCTCACCATTGATCCCATATGCACCCTTACAATTATTTTGGATTAAACAAATACATAGAGTTTACTGAATTTGAAAATCCTTTGATCATGTAAATATAGTACCGATGTGGAGAAGATTAGGTATCCAAGGGATACCACTAAAATCATAAACTTTATTAAACTCTTCCATAAGCGATATGCTACGTGTTCTCCGTATTATGTTTGTGGGTTGGAGGTTTGGACATTAAAGAAAGATGTTTCGGACAGATTAGAAGCCTTTGAGTAATGGGCCTACAGAAGGATATTAAGAATAAGTTGGGTGGATAGAGTCACGAATGATAGATGTGTTAAGAAGAATGGAAAAAGATAAAGAGGTTTTAAATACAATTAAAGTCAGAAAACTGCAATATCTGGGACATGTCATGAGGGGCGAGCGTTATAACTTGTTGCAATTAATAAAGCAAGAAAGAATACAGGGTAGAAGGAGTCGCGGAAGAAGACGCATCTCCTGGTTAAACAATTTAAGAGCTTGGTTTAACTGCACTTCTGCTGACCTCTTTAGAGCACGGTATCAAAAGTGTGAATTGCCATGATCGTTGCCAACCTTCTTAAAAAAGATGGCACATGAAGAAGAAGAAGATAAGGGATATTTTTTTTATCCTTTATCAAATTAACTGGCTTGCTAACCTGAGAGCATGGTATAGAAAGACCTCAACACAGCTATTTCGTATAGCAACCAACAAAGTCATCATAGCCAGGACGATCGCCAACATTCGGAACGGACAGGCACCCTAAGAAGAAGATCAAATTAACAATGCACCTAATCCTAAGACTAACCAGAATTTTAAATTTAACGTAATCTGCTACTTTACTGTCCTAGGTATTCTCAATGGTTCAATTTAGAATCTTATAGTTATTGTTGTACATTTCAGTGTTGTTAGGATTCACTTCCCGAATATAAACTGACATTTATATATTTATCACTGTCACACGAGTTCAAAAGGTTTGGTACGTTTAATCCTGCGGACTAGGTCTCGATTATCTAACAGTTCTAACACATCTCTGTTTGTATGGTTGTGAAGTCAGTTTTCGTAGCCTTGGCAATCTTCTTTATTTATTCTTTAATTGTTGCTCTATAAAGTTCCTGATGTAGGTCCTTGTAGCTAATATACCACAGAGCATTGACTATATTTCTTAGTATTCGGTTTTGGACTCTGATGGCAACATAGTTACTCTCACTAGTACAGCCCCATAACTGTAAACCATAGGACCACACTGTTAAAATTCAGTTTTCTTTCTCATATCTTCCTGCCCCTTTAGTTTGCTATCCAAATGTAGCCCTAAGTATTTAACTGTTTGCTTATTCAGTCTAACTGTGTGATTAGTTATTTTTTTGTAAGTAAAATCGATATGGGCAGATTTCCTGTCATTAATTTTAATGCCCCATTTATTATTCCAAGTGTTTATTTTATTCACTGCATTTTAGATAAGTCTAGTTGATTCTTCCAATATAATACCGACTGCTAATATTACAGCAGTCTCATCTGCAAATGTGGCCAGTTTAATATTGTCTTTAACAGGAATGGCCCAGGTATATAATAAATATACTGTGGGTCCCAAAACTTGTTTGATATTGTGGAAGAAGACCTACATAGTCTAAGGGTCTGAAAAAGGAAGGAAGTTGCCAGGAATCGACAGGAGTGGCGATTTCTTTGTGAGCAAGCCAAGGTCCACTCCACAACGGATTGTCGAGCTACTTATGATAATGATGATGATGATGGATTCCAGAATACTACCCTAAGGAATTTCTACTTTGATTGGTCACAGTTCAGAATAAACTCTAAAAGTTCTGGCTTCCAAATATAACTATATTAAATGGACATATCGGATGGAAAGATATTTTTTTAGTTTTAGTAACAAGCCCCTGTGCCATACTTTTATTGCTATTCTGTTCTAAAAACCTCTTTAAAATATTTATTATATTGTAAAGAGATTTTTAGAACAGTATTTGGTCTACTGCTGAGTGTTTATTGCGGAATCCAAATGGGTGGGAAGAAATAGTTTATTTGTGGTCGAGTATATGTTGTATTTTTAATCTTCTCGAATAATTTGGAAATATTTAGTAGGAACGATATTGGTCTGTATGATTGTACTTTTTTTATTGGTTTCCCTATTTTGGAAATCATGATTAGTTCAGATATTTTCCACGTTATTGGTACATATTGTAACCTGAATACTGCATTTTTAAGGTTTGTAAGTTTAACGATGGCCTTTCTAGGCAGTTGTTGTAGTGATTCATCTGTTAATAAGTCAAATTTCGGAGCCTTCTTGGGATTAATATTGTTTTTAATTAATTTACTAACTTACGGGCGGTAAACTTTATTATTTCTTGATTTGTATGATTAACATCGTATTCAGTACTCTCATTATCATCGTTTTGTGCTTGATCATTATCATTTTGTGATTTTGGAATACTTTCTCTAATAATGAATCGAACAAATTTACTTTTTTTTCGGCATGTTCCATCTTTTTTTCTAATCTGCGTAATCTGTTGCGTTGGTCTATTTATTCTTTTTGTGCACTTTCATAAAGAGTATTCAGTGGTTTGGTGATCGGTCAGATAGTATTTCGCCCAGTCTGGTTAAAAAAAAGGTCGAAAAATGTTTTGCAGATATCTGAAGCTTTTAAGAGGTATATGGTGGTTACTAGATGACGAATAGATGAAAAAGTACTCGTATTTTTACCTTGCGTTTTTTTTAAACAATAATTTATGGTCACAATTTTTTGTCTAAAAGTTTTTTCCCTTATATTTTAAATAAACAATATTTATATCATTGTTTTATATCAAGAATATCTTAATTTTCCCTGTTTTTTTCAACTAAAATTAATAAATATTTACGGAGATATTTGCAAAAAAGCAGTTTTTTTTTTGCACTAATTTATAAATTTTATTAATTTCTTTATCAACAAAATAAAATGTTATTAATATATTTGAACATCGCGGAGTTACCGTCTTTTAAATTTGTGTGAAATTTCTCCCCGATCGATCAAATAGTTTAAAAGTTATTTAATTTATTTA
Organism: Diabrotica undecimpunctata; assembly: GCF_040954645.1. NCBI lineage: Eukaryota > Metazoa > Arthropoda > Insecta > Coleoptera > Chrysomelidae > Diabrotica > Diabrotica undecimpunctata. The sequence goes on along the minus strand of NC_092805.1, from coordinate 140,176,743 downwards.
TCCCTGAGGCTAATTATTTAAACTATTGAACTTGCCCTATGAATGATGTTAGACACATTTAGCAAATTTTATAGGATTTTTTTCTTATACTATCTCTAAAGTTAAATGCATATTGCGTTTTCATCGAAATTAGTTACAAAATAAACGTTTGAAAAGGGGGTATGTTTTTTACTTATAAACAATTGTAATAACTTTTATATTTTTCAAGCTACAGACTTGTACGTACTATCGGATAGCTGGTAAAAAACTCATATTAAGAAAGAACCTTCCATGACCAATAAGAACGAAGTTAGGCACCATTTTTAAAAAAATCGTATCTCCATTGTTTATAAACATTAAAAAGTAAAATTTGCACAAATTTTAAATGAAAATCCAAACTTTATATTAAAACTTATAGCTATAAAATTCATCCAATTTGTCGAAACTTACAGACCTTCGAAACGAAGGTATTTTCGAAAGATCGGAAGGAAATGGATTGACCATACTTTAAAGAAAGATGAGAGCAGCATAACTAGACAAGCACTTGAGTTCCAACCAGAGGGAAAAAGAAAGAGAGCAAAACCAGACAACTGCTGGAAAAGAAGAACAACGAAAAAATACGAACAAATTGGACTAAGATGGGGTAAAATTAAAAACAGAGCAAGAAATATAAGTTGAACTGACCAGGCCAATCAGCAATCTTACACTTTTGACAAAGAAATGCGTAAGCGCCCAATAATTTACAAGGAGAGATGAAATTAGAGAAATAAATCTTAAAACT